>NC_060253.1:57840202-58143232 GCF_921293095.1 Ischnura elegans
ATTAATCCCATAACTTGTAGTGCATTTGTCGCGTGGTTCATGTTTATGGAAGTAAATTTAAATCCTCTAGTGCATGTTGGTGAAGGATTCTCTGCTGCATTTTATATTGACACCTGCCAGAATTTAGTCCTGGAACGCAGGGCTCAGATGAAGACGAACATATTGCTCAAGAGCAACACGAACCGACGCCTTCCTCTGGATCGATACGCTCGATTCGATGTCTTAGAGAGTTTATCCCTCCTATCGAATCGCTCGTCTCGAAAGCCCCAACTCCTCACCCCATATCACATGCACCGCCTCACAACCAGCCATTCCTCCACCTCTCCACCCACCATCTCCTGCACACACTACTTCCAATTCATTCCCCTCCTCCTAATACATCTCTCTCTCACTGCGCCTATCGCCTACCACGAAGAGTGTCTCCCCGCTTCCCCCTCTTCTAAAAAAACCGTCTCCTTTTCACTTACGCTCTTTTTCCCTCATAAAATATGCATGAAGGAGAGGGACTAGTGCTTTGGGTTTATTCAAGGAATATGTGGACGGAGGTGGGCTGAATGCTTAGGGAAGCGCGTGTGGGATATAAGCGTGGGGTTTTTAGGGAGAAGATTGGAAAAAAGAGAGGGCGTTAAAGGAGAGGAGAAATGGGAAGGATGAAACGGGGTTGGAGGAATAGCGAAGAACAAGGGGAAGAGGTCATAAGAACGAGACGACAGCGAAGAGGATATTGTGAAGGAAAAGAGAAGGATATCGAAGTGAAATGGGCTGAGAAAGGGGAGTAGGATGCTCTCCATTTTGGCGCCTAGAACTGTAACGGTATTCCTTTGATGGACAGTAAAACAGCACTGTATAATGTCGCATGAGAGTTTCGACAGAAGGTTCGTGGTTCGATTCTCGGTCAAGGTGAAAATTTTCCAAGTGTTTTCGGCCATCATTCCATCTCCACGCAACCAATGTGTGTCATCGCCATTTGCTTGTATTCCTGTCTCTCCAAAATACACCTGGTCGTTAGGACCCCAGTAATGCTACGAAGAAAGGTTAGAAATTTATGTATTCATTGCTGTCCACGCTCACAGATACCATGGTTTACAATTAAATAAAACCTAATGAATACTTCATATTAAGAATTTCTAAGTACTCGTACGTATTTATTTTTATTACGCATTTGCATTTTTGTACCCCTAATAAATTGGGCAAAGGTAGGAAAAGTTTATGGCCAACAAAATACAGATAAAAATAATAGGATGGAAATTATCTCTCGAATACATTGCTCAAGGTATGACGTCATTTATCCCAATATGTGCTGTAATATAATAGCATAGCTGAAGGCAATGTGATAAGTCAATGTGATTTTGTTAGTTTCTGTAATGTCATTGTATTTTGCCCAATTCATGTTTTGTTAAAAGTTTCACTATAAATTGGCGACACGGCTTAAAGTGAAAAAATATTTAAATTAAATAAAAAGTAAGAAAATAGTGTATTTCTGTAATTTTATGGCATTTGGTGATGGCATGAACGATCTAGGCCAGCGGTTCCCAACCTTTTTTTCTTCCTTATACATATATAATAACTAATATTGTACCCCCAAAAATGCAACGCTCACATTTTATTACATAATTTCACTACGGATAGGTGACACTTTTAGTTATAAATAATTGCACTAATATAAATTTGTTTTAAACACCCCATATACTATGTATACATATATTCTGGTTATGAGATACAAACTTGTAGTTCCTGGCGTCCGCCATTGCCGATTAATTTTCGGCGTACCCCTGACTAGCTCGTCGCGTACCCCCATGGGGTAGGCACACTGCCAGTTGGGAACCGCTTTTCTACGCGATGCAGAAATCGATTTTTTTCACCCAAATCGTATCGAAATAGGTTAAGCGCCAGGTGTATGATGGGCAGTTTAAGAGGCTAAGGGAGAAAAAAGGGCGATGGGGGGAAATGGAAGCGTTTTTCAGAGCGGTTTGCTTGTCGGGCCGTTTTTATAGGGATGGTTATAGGGGTTGAGTGGGAAAGGGGGAAGAAGATACCTATGGAAACGGAAGAGAGAATCTCACTTCCTGTGAAACGGAACGGGGGAGGTTTTCCCTTCTCGCCCGGGTGATAGGAGGTTAAAGTTCGGGTAGTCGAAGTTGATTGATTGGCCAATTCGAATTAACTATGTTCCCACTTTTTCGGCCGCACTGAAGATTTAAGGCTTAAGACTTTTATACAGGCATGCAGGTTTAAGAAACTTGGCGTAAGTTTTAAAGCCTTAGTAGAGAACCAGGTGCGGGAAATCGACTGAAGATATAGTTAAAGAAGTGCTAAAAATCCGCGTTAGTATTGGTAAATAGAATATATAAAAATCTGCATATACGCCTTATTGTATTCGATTAATTTGTCTTTTCATAAAATTTATTATAAACTGCATGGAAATCAAAGATCCAGAAATATAGTCATCATAGAAATATTGCAAATACATCATTATTTTACAGTTAATAATAATTGAAAGAAATTAATTAGATTTTTTTGTGGCATTGACAGTATCAGTGAATAATGTAAGTGCTGCTTGAAAAATGTAGCTCAGAATAGTAAATTCTTACTGTTTATAGCGGACTCATGGTTCAACATCTCTTAAAATTGGCATAGTTCTTTAGGGGTTCGTTCATATGCCTTGTATACCGAAGAAAAAGTTACTTTTAGGAATTGAAAATCAGAAGGAATAAAGGAGTTTACATTCATAAGAGGTGTATATCGATGTCATACCAAATCAATGGGATAATAATATGAAAAAGGCGGCAAATGGTGTTGTAATCCTGGCAGTTTAATCAAAGTGCAACGCGGTTCTGTTTCTATTAATTATTTTGCTAGTTCTGCTTCGTGGATAGCCTTCTCTTGGGTAATGTAATGCTTTCAACTCCTTCTACTTTTAAATGCGTGTAAGAGTGAAATGGATGTATTTCTAATATGATAGAAGTGGTAAAAATATTTGGCTCTAGAGTTGTGTGCTAATGTTTTTGTAGAAGCTGTGAATATGCTGGCATATGGGGGTGTAAGTGAAAGTAATGTTAAGTAAATGTTCAGGTAGAATTTTGATTTACGGATGTGTTTCCAATCCGCAATAATTGTTAAGTGAATAAAAAAGCTAGGAATTTTAAGTACATATTTTTGTTCTTTCCGGTAAAAACTTTATCACACTCTTATACGCCATTTTTAGGCCTTTTTCCAAATATTGTCTACTTGCGAATATTGCTCAGCAAATTCCACTTACATCCCGAAAGCTAAGCAACTTACTCGCAATGATGGTACTTTAAACAATGATAAATTCTCGGCAAATATTAGTGAATGAATGGCAAATGATATTTATGGAGAAGATTGATAGTGCCAAGGGTATGAATTGTTGTTGGCGAAAAAGAGCACTTTTTATAAGGAATCCCTTTTATTTATTTTTATGTAATCTTCCAAACTATCCTATTCCCACTTTTTGCTGTTCCTTGAAGTTTAGTGAGTGATTCAAAATTTATGGAGCCATGTTTTTTCATCATTCTTCGATCAGTACGAAAGTGTCTGGTGGCTTGCGGATGGATATGGGAAGCTTAAAAAAAATGGAGCTCGTGAATTCAGTCTACGGTGAACTTAAACGGAATCTTATTCTATTAACCGCAAGGATCCGCTTTTAACGGAAATAAGGCATAAATGGTATGACTACTTTCAGGCATACTTATAAGGCCTTACAGAGCATTCCCTTCCCCACGGCGTGATATTAAATATTGAAGTGAATGTGGTAGCCTTGAAGGTACGTCAAGGTGCGCGTCAGGTGGTGTTTTTTCATGATACCTTCACTCTCCTCCTTATTGCAATATTAATATTCATGGATTCCTGAACAAGGCATGCCACGAATAGGTTAAAAAAATTCTTATCTGTGTAGAAATGTTATCAGGAACTTCGACAAAGGAGCTTTCATGTGAACAGATTTTTTTACCAAGATACTGTGATAGTATTATTTTCAAATTAGCCAGCAGAATATGAGTAAACCGCAACATATGTAATACACACTATTACAGAGTTTTTTAACTGTATAATTTGGAATTTTACCATTCTATAGATGTAAAGGGATATTGCATATTCTATAAGTATTTTTGCAAAACTACTAATCTTTTTTTAACATAAAATCAAAATTTTTCGTATGCTGAGATAAGTGTCATGATGACGGTCTGCGTAAAAATGTGGATTATCAATTGCCAACTCCACATAATAAGCCATATTGAGTCTATTTGCTGTGGCTGTCATTCTTTGATGAACGACTTTAGAAAATATTATGAAATTTTCATGAGAATTACATATGCTTACTAAGTTTCTTGGAAAAACTCTCTAAGGATAAATTTAGTGAAAATTAGCATTTCGGTGACTAATTATGCTAGGAAAAAGTTCATTCAACTTTCTTTCTCATTTAGAAACCCGCCACCTATCAGGATTCACCAGGGTGGCTTAGGTTGTACTTTTATGATTTAAAGAAAACAGACAAGCAAACAGTCGGCACTTGAAAATCGGAACCTAAGAGGGTTGATATTGGTGACGTGTGGTTGTATGCTATGCGGGGGTAGGATATTGAAAATGGATGGTATAGTGCGGCTGGAGTGAGATCTGGAGCGAGTTGTTAGAAAGAGATGATGGGTAATGCGCATTCTATTGCCCAAGTTCCCTTCTTTCTTCCTCTCGGAGCTCATTAACTTGCCTTTATTAACTCCTTTGCTGGATCGTTTTCCGCCACAAACATGGACGTTGCGTTTGTCATCAGATTAAACTCCCCTATTTGACTGTGCGGTAGAATCATGCGAGTTGGGGCATCTGAAACCGAAGTCTAACATTACCTATCCTTTCTGATTGCTGTCGGAACTTTTGAATTTGCCAGCAAAACCCTCGCAGCCTAACAAAGCACACATCCCATATGGTATGGTTCATATGCTTGCTTGGGGATTAGGGTTACGTGGTAGCCTGGCGTTGTTACCTTGAGATCGAAGGCTTTTGTATCGAAAGCCGGTATGGTTTTCGCCTTACATTTTTCAAAGACCTTTGCGACTGCCATTCCCTCGTTCATTCTGAATTCGACTTCCAATGGGATCGAGGTTACCCATATGCCAACGCGTCTCGCCGCCGACGCGTCGCGACGCCAAAGCTCCTCATTGGTGAAACTTACGCCGCGCCGTGCCGCTGCTCGATGCTGCCATTAATAAAATGGCGTCCGCTCAGAACTTTCAGGCTAATGTAACGTTCCCTCGTTATTGATAATCAGTTGTAAAAGTCAAAGCAATATTTGCGACATTAGATTGAGCAAAATATAAAACATTGGTAATTTTTCAGTTAGTATTAATTTAGTCGTAATTCTAATGTTTCTGTATTAAATTCACCACAAAATTTAGACGCAAACGTGTGTTTTTGACAGTTCGAGCATTTACTGACGGCTTCAATCGTGGCAATAACACTTATTTTGGATGGATCACGTCAAAAATATTGATTTAGGTCTAAAAAGAGCGTCTTCCTTTAAACTTTGTTTTTCCTAAATGCTCAATTTATCTGATTTGTGCATTTGGAGGAATAAAATCACGCATTTTTTGATAAATGAGATATCACCAGCAATAAAAAAATCATTGCGCTATCATGCGATTCTCACCGCGCCTAAAGAAAACATATGGACGCCTTAGCCGACGATTCTTGCTACAGGCGCACAGGTGTTTAGATACCTGTCTTAAGGAATATAAAACTTCCTGAAACGTTTTTACAGAACCTTGATATGTTCACTACCTCTTCAATTCACCCCTCTTTCCGTACAGCAATTCTAGACCTCGCGGTCTTGGGCTTACCTCGGTTGGAGTATAACTTATGATCGCTTTCGTGTGAAATATTAGGAGTTGATTTTTCTCCTTTCAGTAGTGTTCAAACAATAAGTTAAATAAATAAATTTTAATAATACAACTGCATAATAAGTGACTTTATAAATTCGTGAATTATTTCAAGAGTGAATTATCCCCAGACGTTAAAATTTTGAATCCTTCAATCGAAAAAAGTTAACCTCAAGAGTTTCAGATAAAATGTTCACTGAGGAAAAAAAATAACGAGGCGAAGAACACATTCCAACGTTCGTGGCAAAGAACGCGTTGTTTTTTAAACAGAGGTCTTTTCAAGAATACTATTCCTTCTCTCTGCTCTGATTTTTAGTCTTCCGTAAAAAGACTAGTAAAATAAAGAATAAGCATACTTATTTCGATTTCAAATTTCATCCTGACTAAAGAATGTGGAGACATGACGTTTTCACACGATACAACTGTTAAATATTAATTAATTCAATTAAAAATGCGGCTCTTTTTGCTCGTCATATGGCTTTATGTTGGACACTTCCTGCGTTGGACACGTGGATTGAACAGGTGGACGATTGATATTACGCTTATCTCATCGGCCGAAAAATTCTTGCGATGTTCAAGCACATAAGAAACACTTTAGAAATTATAATTTCACACGCCGTCAACAAAGGTAGTTATGTTAAATCATCTTCTTAGCTCTCGAAAACGGACATGACGTTAACGCCCTTTGGGGGATGATTCTGAACGATCCCAGCATTCCTGTTTCCGTTTACACGAGCATGAAGTGGGCGAAGGGGTTCGAATAAAATTTCATGGTATCATTGTTGCTTCACCTCCGCCATGGACGTCTTTATGCTCCGCCCATCTTGTCGCGACTCCGCTGCGTGGGCGACCTAGGTAAATAAACGAGGAGAGTTTTCTAGCAGCTGGCTTTGAGCTTCGAAGAGAATAGATGGAGTGGGACTTCAGGCGACCGAAGCGTGGTGGATGTTGAGTGAGTGGGGTTTGGAGTTATCGGAAGGCGGTGACGGATCCTTCTATCTCCAACTTTGTCTTTTCCTTCATTACTCGAAAGGTGGTGTCGGCAGTGGCGGATGCAGGATAGGAAGAAGAGGGGTGTAACCTCCCAGCAGTAGTGGGGGTCCGAAAAATAATTACCATTCTATCTAGGGTAAATTGGATATCCAAGGGGCGCTATAGCTCTCTATGGGCCTGCCACTGGGTTGTGACATACTAAAACCGTGTAACATAGGCTATAATTTTTTAGGTAATTCGTATTTCAATTCGTTAAAGTAGGTAAATATATCGAAAAATAAATAACTTAATACTTTTGTTCAATGTAGCAACCTACAAACATTTCCATTTATCTAGCGTGTGCTTCGACTCCATGGGGGGGGCCTTACGACTCAATGTAGCTCCCCCTCCAATAGATCCGCCACTCATGGGCGTACCCAGCGAGGGGTAGAACCCCCCAGAAGCAAAAGTCTTTGAGAAAAATAAATACTGAATTGAAACGAAAGTATTCAACAATTTTTCTTTATACCCACGAAAAATGATGTGTATTAGTGTATGATATGTAACTAAAATAAAACTATTTTTTCAAGGAAATAGTCTCATAAACTAATAAAGCGCGGTCATGATTTTCTTAAAATGTTGGTTTCATTCACCTCTTCCATGCTAAAATGTCACAACTTGGCTTAGCCTTCCCTAGACCATGGCTTGCCTCCCTCTAGTTATGATCCTGGGTACCCTCCTGCCGCCACTTTTTTGTGTGTGTCGGCGGTTGGATTTCTGGACTCAGTGGATATTTGGGCTTTTGAAGGCTGTTGTATCAAAAAAACCTTGTAGATTTCATATAAAATAGGTAGATATATGTGAAATCAACAAGGTTTTTTGATTCAACATGAAACAATGTCACCAAGTCACGCGTCAAACTATCCATTTATTAAGCTTTTAATTGCTTCCTTCAGTTTTTCAGCCTTAAATTGGCATTTTATTATGAATTAATTTTAGCCACTGCCCACATCTGACAAAAGCTTTGGCGATGTTGATGTGATTTATCGAAAGTCGTTGACAGACCCGTGTCTATCCAACTTTGCCTTCTCCTTCATCACTCAAAAGTTAGTGTCGGTGGTTGGATTTCTCGACCGAGTGGGTATTTGTGCTTTTGAAGGCTTTTACTGTGATGAAGAAATATTTAGTGCTTTCTCGGCAAATAGACCTCGTGAAGAGTTATAGGGATCGCCACTGGGCCAGGAACTGCATTACTGCCGACGTTTAGATGTCCGACTCGGCCATCGTCCTCTGGGCTGTGAGTCTCATGTGCCTCCAGTCGGACATCGGAACGTCGCGTCGCGTCGGCAGTAATGCAGTTTCTGATCCGGTGGCGATCCCGAGAACTATTTACGATGTTACTATGATGTTTCCCTAGCGACGAAAGACTTTCTATTTGAGAGGAGTGAGTTTTTGAGAGATCCTAGCTATGCAGTTCGAGCTAGCCACTTACTTTTAATCGATTTCTTTGGTTTCTGAAGATTAAAATAGTATTTTATTATTGATACATTTTAGTCTCTGGCAATATCTGACTAAAGCTTTTGCGATGGTGATGTAAGTAGGGTCAAGAGTTATCGAAGGACGCAGACAGTTCCGTATCGCTTCAACTTTGCCTTTCACTTCATCACTTGCTCTATAGTGCGAGTGGGTTTATTCATCGAGTTTACGGATGTCAGATTCACTAAAATTTATTCTACGACTTTCCGAATGACTTTATTTGTTGCAGTATTTTTTTTAGACAAGCTAACTGCACTACTGCTCTGATTAAAAAAATCATCCAGTTACACCTGGTACATATTTACTGGTTACAATTCACTCTCTAAAACTCACTACGGTAATGCGTATTAAGAATGTTTAGTAGATAATTACACCTAGAGCAGAAACACATTTCCCTTAAGAATAAACCTGTTACTTACTGAACGCTATGAAATTGCTTAGTAATACAATTTATTGAGTGGTATACATTCTCAGTTAGATAATGTATCAATATTCTTTCTCATACTCCATCATTTCGTTCATTAAAGGACGCGTATAAGCATGCTGATAAGATTTTAGAGCCCATGTATATGAGAGCACACACTCAATCACAAAAAAATAAAGTAGTAGCTCGCTAGGTAACGAGCGTGGGAGATGGATGACATGTACATACACGCGTAGTAGGTACACCTAATCAGGACGCGCGGAGGCGAGCCGCATTTGTTTTTTCCCTTCGTTCGTGGGAGGATTGTCGGAGGAGACCCAGCGATTATGAGAGAAAAAACATAGCAAGATCAGATTCTGCTTGTCTCTCCAAGCCAAGGACGGGGTGGGGAGGAGAAAGATATATTTGTTAATTGAAGAAACCCTACCACATCTCGGGGGCAAGTGCCTCGCATTTCTTTTTCCTCGTCGGAGGAGTGGCGATCATTATTATTTTTTTTTCAATTTTTGATCGATTGAAGTGTGCTTGCAAATGGACGGACGTGAGAGACGAGAAAGAGCGTGTCTCGGCCGGAATTTAATTAATTGGTTGCGTCAGAGAACGCGAATTGAAAAGAGTCGAAAAGGCTGGTGACATCTGAACGTGTGAGTGAATTGAAGGGCTATAGGCGAGCGAACGTTTGCGCCGCTAGGGAAATTACAAGTTTTTCTTTTTATAGGTCTCGGAATCATTTTTTATTTTATTTACATTCTTTTATTTATTTTTTTGTTAACATTTGTTCTCAAGATGTCAGTTTGATGCGATAGTACATGTTGGTGAATCTGGTTAAAGCTAAAAATCGCCTACGCCTACAAATTAAAAAAATAGCAGATCTATCGGTGTTGATTTTGCGTGAGATCATTGAATCACCTCGGCAACTAATAAAAGCTAGACATCTCTTTTTATCGGGAACTCGTATCCGACTCGACAAAGTGATGGAGATGAATTTAAATGCTAGATAAAAGGAGACAAAAAGCAAATTTTAGTGGCATTTCTTGTATATATAGATTCAGATAAAAGGAGAAAAACATTTTATTGGCATTTCTTGCAGAGTTGGAAATCTGCATTAAACCTATATCATAGCAGCTTACCTGGCGTTGTCAAATGAAACATATCAATCCTTTTAAGGAACCGAAGTAGTGATACACCCTCTCGTTTGAAATTATACATTTTGTGAAAATAATAATATTTCGTCATTGTTAATAAAAATTGCGTAAGGAAGTGAGGTATGTCATTAAAATCAACGATTAAGAAAACTATTGATTTATACCGTAAAATAAGCGTTGGTCTATCAGCAGTTAGTTTTCTGAGGTAGATAATGAAATATTACGGTACATAGGTTTTCCAATTCATATCACGAATTACTTCCACTCTAAAGGCATTTCGTTTGAATATTATGCATGTTTTTAATAAATGTTTGCAAAGGACAGTTATTGTACCATCATCGCCCAATCTTGCATGGAATAATAAGGAAATGTTCACGTACTTGTGGTCTTTATCTTTAATACCGCAATGATAAAGTAATTCGTGGAACCGCTTTCCTTACTGAGATAAATTCTGAGCTTTCCTCCGGCGGTAGTTTTAGTGGTCATCGGAAGGTATCGACATCTGTGGAGTTCTCGCTACAACCGAAAAATAAAATCCGAAGGATTGTGAGTCGTGACGGATGTGAATGACGAAGCCAGCCATTCCATCCTTTAACAACAGATTACATTGATTTTCATTACACGCTCAAATCCTCTCCTATATCCTTCTTTATCTCCACTTCCCCTTTCTCCACTTTATCTGTCTCTCCCTCTACTATTTCCCATTTCGTTCTTCTTTATCCTTCCCAACACTATATATCCCCATTTCAAAATACTCTCCTCTTTCCGGAGGGAATCTCATAGTTTCCAATCACGGGCTTAAAGCCGTGAGCTTCATGTGGTTGGGATTACGTTCCCATTGAAATACTCCCTCCATCCGCGTTCCTTTTTCCGATGCGATATTTTTATCCTCTCCCTTTCCTCTAGCGTTTTATCGTCTCGTTTCTTCAAAGACCAGTTCAGAGCCCACGCCCTGAAATTCGGAGCAGAAAAAAAGTGCTTGAAAGAGGCGTGTGTGGTGCTTTTTTTTTTTGGCTTGAAATGAAATACATTTTAGATGATAGATGCGGATATGTGAGTGCTACGCTTCTAGGTTGTAAAAATGTTTTTAAGGGTGCGATCATGTATCACGGGTTACAAACGCGTTGTATCATGAATGACGACGGAAGTTTGACCGGTAATCTCGCCAGTAACTTCATGTTAGAAGTATCTTCTACAGCATCATCTTCTACCTGAAGATGCTGGCGGGATGACCGGCAAAACCCATCATGAGACAACAATCAAAGCGGTGGGAGCCCAGAAAACATGATCGCATCAATTACTTATCGCGGCAGCCTTCGCGAGAACATATTTCAGAAGGTTTTGGATGGACGTGGATTTTTATCCCGGAGTCTCCTCACTAAGTAATCAACTCACTCTTTTTAAAACTTTATTCAGAAACGCAACCACATTTATACAATTCGTTTATCTTTTTTTTTCGTTATCGTATGGGGATTAGTCATCTGCTGGTATTGGGAGTTAAACAATTTCTGAAATAAAAATCGAAGTAACTTCTTCTGTTTCCCTACCTACATGCTGCATAAGCGATAATTATTATTCAAGTTTTACAATAAGGCGCATGCATAGATTTTTTACAACGCAGATGATCGTATTTATTCATGGGATAGCGCGTGTCGTTGCGAGCGGTAACCCCTTTAAAGGTGAGAATGTGGTGGCGAGTATACCAGTTAAATCAGTAGAAAAATGTTAAAAACATTTTTCTAATTATTTTGGGTAGCAGACAGTGTGTAATTATATTAGGTAGCATAGGATTGCGAGCTACGGGATGGCATTTCCGAATCATTCTTTGCCGCATTTTTGGAGGAATAAGTAGGGCGGCCATAAATATTTTGACCTAAAATGTTTAAGTCTTAGTACCAATTTGTAAAAACATCTTAGTACCAATTTGTAAAATTTGTAAACAACGGGTTTGTAAAATCAAACCTAAGATAATTATTATTTTTATTATTATTTTATTTTCTTTCCGTCTTTGACAAACTAAACTCGTAATACCGTATTGTATCACTCTTCCTGTAATGAACTGTTTTTATAAAAACATAATTCCCATAATTTTTGCACGAAACCGGGACATAGCGGAGGATACCGACGGGACGCCCTCACAAGCGGTCTAAACTGGGACTGTCCCCCCCAAACTGAGACTTTAGGAATGAGTGTTGCAGGCCACTTAGGGAATGAGTGACGCAGAGTCTCTGACGTTGGCATCACCACGAAATCGCAATTTCCCCGAATCCACTGATATTGCCTCCTCTGACAAGGTCGTGAAATGAAGCCATTGTTCCTCGAGATACCCACTTTCTCAGTCAATGGCTTTTGGACACTCATTCTTTTAATCCGTCCCCTATTTCATTTTTTCTTCAGAGACGTGGATGTTATCATAGCATTTCTCTTTCCAATAAGCATTTTGAAAAAAAAACGGTTGGGCGAGATATTATTCTTTCATACAATGATCATGTAGTTTGACAACGTTTGCAAAAATCGTTTAGAGGAGCATTGAAAAAAATGCAAGACTTCCAAGTGGCGAGGAAAGGATTCGCTCGTGAGGAAAATGTAGCGTTGAGTATAAATAAGAGAAGGAATGAAAATCATGATTCCTATAAAGCTGATAAAATTCTAGAATATTCATGAGGGAAAAACCTAAAAAAGAACACTTTTTTGGAACAAAAATAAAATGGATACTTATTCAAGATATTCCATTTAATAACCCTCAACATTATAATGGTTTTCAAGCAATATTAACTATTTTAAGATACTCTATGGAAATTATGAATTCTAATACGAGAATAGTTACTGAAGAATGTTATCTGGCCTACTTGTTTGGAAGGATATAATTTTTCTTCTAATTCGCTTAATTTTCGTTGTGTAAGGACGAAAGAAATTATTTCGACTGCCATTGTTGAAATTACTAATTGCATTGTTGACTTCAGAGGAATACGTGATTGCAATTCATTGGTAACTGCTTGTAGCTTTTAGGGAAGAGTAAGCTTTAATATATCTCCAAATATTGATGAGAATGTAGCCTTAAACATGAAGGCAACTTAATATCTAATTATATGACGTAGATCGTTCCTTACAGAACTTTATTTGGAGTGCCCTATCATGTGTTTACCTATATGTAATGCATGGACCATCGAAGAAGGAGATACTTTGGGTAGAATTCAGTTAATCGCTAATGTCTTCGAGCAGAATTTTGAAAATATTTTGTGGAAATCATTTTACATGGAAGAATATCCTTATATGTATATCTTAGGAATATACATAGTATCTGGTTTCGATGTAGTGAGTGATACTGTAGAAGTGCTCGGCCGCAGGATAGATTGCCCAAATATTGTCTAAGCTTTTTGAGGTACTTTCAGCTGATCCTAATATGTTCAATATTTAAAAGGTGAATCTTCTAGGAGAAATGTTTTGTTTGCATGCCTCTTTCCACCATTATCTTGTTGTAGGGAGCTTCATGCCAATCAGAATACCATGATTACATTTGAATTTTGATGGAAATGAAAAAAGACCCATATTTTCACCGTATAAAATTTTTTCTTGTTGTTATGAAGGTTATTTTTGCTGCGAATGTCGAATACCGTTCTCCTCTCATATTCCGCCATCTGTTATCGCTAGGTTGAGGACAACCTTCTACCGGCGCATAGAAGATATTTCGTGTTTATGGTTTATTTTGAGTAAGAAGTACAGTATATAAATATTTCCTTGCATGAAAAAATTGGTAATATTTTTTACATATAACATAGGTAACAATGATATTAATTATTTTTCTGCTCCTCGGAAATTGAAGTCTGCCTTTCGGCCATTTAAAAAATCAAAGAATAGGTAAAATTTGATTTTAAAAATCTATTTGTAATGTGAAGATGTCTTTCTATCTATAAAAAATGAAATGAAGTGCACCAATCAAATATTTTGCCCGTCACGAGAGGAAGAAGACGACCGTTTCGCCGTCCTCATCGTTTATCACGTGTTCTTCTTCACTCTTTCGACCGTAGAAGCTAAACGTTAATGCGTAAACTATTTTTAATGATTTATTGTCATAGTCGAATAAACAATGAGTAAAAAGATATATGACTCGACCCTAAGGAGCTTCGGCAGGATTTCATACTAATACTTCAAGTTCAGCGTTCTACTCTTTTTGCGCCGACAGTAATTACGATATTCCCTTCACCTATTTTCCTCGAGGTGAAATGTTAATTGATCTTCTACAAATTTCTCACATTCTTTATATTTCTCATATTTCTGCTCGGGAGGGAATTAACGAGGGAACGATAGAAGAATGTGAGAGCATAATCATGGCTCGCATTCCCACATGGGTAGGACAATTTCCTCAGAGGAATATTCGTATCCACACTCCAAAGTAAACACAGGACTGCTCCCTTTCCCGTGCTGCACCTATGTTCGCTGTGGTACCGTGAAGGGCACAAAGGCAAACAGTTGGGCACTATTTGGAGATTGCGATGTGATTGGCGCAGGGTCACGAGTCGCCTTGTGCCAAGCTACGTGAGTTGACCATCCTCCCATCAAGACCTAAAAATCAGTGGACCGTGAAGCATGCTTGAAGTCTACTTGGTTCATACAACCTGTTTCTCTATATCCGTGATGAATATCGGTTTGCCAACACGTAGACTTCCTGTGAGAAAACAGTAGGTATTTTTCTGATTTGATTCCAATGTAATTTATTCTATTTCTATTATTATTTTATAATAATCAATGGCCTGCTTGCATGGAGGGAGGTGGTTTCTTATCCGCTTCATTCTCGCCCCATGAACGCATGCAAGGGCGAAAAAGATAATTTTACCTGTCATTTGGAAATTAACAACTGCTTACTTAACATCGGAGGAGTACGTGATTGCAATTCATTGGTAACTGATTGAGGCATTGTAGATACTTCGAATAAGTTGATTTTAAATCCATTTTCGCCCACCACTCTATTGATAAAACTGCCGTAATTGGGAAATAAAAGCGACTCTGGAGATAATAGTAGCAGCATAATACTAAAATTCACTATAAATCTCGGTCTCTTAGCAAATAATCATGATGAGTATGTTTTTACTATATAAACTGCCATATATGTATGTTTTACAATTAGCATGGGTGCCATCCAATTTTGTCCTTCGCCCTATTGATCAAACTGCCGTAATACAAAGAAGTAGATGTAGCTGAAGAAAATGGAATGCAACCCGGAAACGTAGAATATACTTACAAGCGACCCGAAACTTTTTCTTTAGGGCTTCATAAGATTTTATTGCAAAGAGTTTTTTGAGGTAAGGGAGTAGAGCCTCATTTATCCTCTAACTTAGCATTTTTGTGAAGCCCATAGCTTATGGGGATTATAAATAATTATTAAGAGCTATTACTCTCAATAAAGTCTTGTATCTTAAGTAAAACCTCGTTTATTTGATCGAAATCGATAAATTTTCAAGAAAATTGTGAATTTCACCGGTTTCAATATTGATATGTATTTAATATTATTTGATTTTTGAAACCACCTTTGTAAAATAGTTCTAAAAACTAGGTGGAAAGTGTAATCATAATAATATTCCATGGGGAAATCAATCACCTAGCTAAACTTAACCTATAGCCTGGAAACTTAACTTAAACTTAGAGTCAAGCAAAATATAATTTGCCGTTTTATACTCTTCTCAGTATCTTGTTCTTTGAGAAAATGTATTTAGGCAATCAGATTTTATCGTGGTTTGCCTGTTTGTTGCCTGCTTCGAACCGTAAACTTTGGAAATAAAAGAAACTCTGGCGATAATAGGACTAAACACCATTACTATATACATCTCAATCTCTTTTCAAAATAGCATGGCGGGCATGTTTTTACTATATCATCTTCATGCTGATTCTAAAGCGTAAAGAAGTGTTGAAAGCACCCCTTGATGGTCGTAAGTTCGTAAATAAGGGTTTTTCACTGAAGTTCATTTCAATATAGAATATTCATGATGCAAAATGCTTCCACCTAGGCTATGATTGAAACTCGTCTATTGTGAAGGAAATGGTAAATCTTTGGCCTAAACCTCTCATGCTGTTTACAAATATTGCTTGGATACTTATTAGTCATCTCTAATCTGAAAGTTAATTCATGATAGGAAAAATCGTTGAAAATTATCCCGTTATGAGGCAGTTTTTATATGGATAGCCTAAATTGAAAAAAAAAATTTGATGCTTACCTAAGAGCTCGTGCAGGTACCTTCTTGCCTCTCCAGTAATCTAATGACGTAGAAGGTTTTGGCCTGGAAAGAAAAAACAAAGTGAATGTTAAGTATTAAACATTATGAATTATCTCAAAAATGTTTTTTCTAAGTGTTACTTTGGGCAATATAATTTCATTTCTTTCCTTTCTTCCTGAATGTTTTTTTTACATTGTATGTGGAGTGCAAAAATACCAAATTGAGGTTACAAATGACTTACACGCTTTGTAAACAATTCCATTTATAATTCAGCTGAAATCAAGCGTTTCTTTCTTAATTGAATTGTTTCACTTACATGAGCTAATTAAGTTCTTATTCTAAATATATACTTATTCTTTCACAATTTTAATTAATGTGAATTGGTGAAATTTAAATTAATTTCTCTCGCTGTTTTTTCGGCGTCAGTTTTATATTAAGTTGCTCAGTAGTCTCTCTTGGTATTCATGGTTTATATAAGTTCTTTTATCGTTCATTTTTCTTTAGTTTTTCGCAGGTTTCATTATCTTTGCCGCTCCCAGAGAAACTACTTATTGTTCTTTCGAAAAAATAAAGTGTAAACTAGCGCATCCCCAATGTTAGACATTGATATCTCTTCTCTTTTAAGGCCCATTGCCTTCCAAATAAAGTGACTCATGTACCGCGCTCGCTTTATCGGTGGCCCCAGGCCTCATACACATGCGGTAGATGGTGGAGGCAACACGTCCGTTTGCAAGAATGTTTTCAGTGTACCAGTGCACGCCTGGTTTTGTTACATAAGTCTCAGGGCGAATTTCTCCATCCAAAAAAATTCCCAACAATCATCGATACTACAAATTCTATTTACTTTCTGAATCGATTATATCTTCTTTCGGAATAGTAAAGTTTGGAAATTCCCACAAAAAATTGTACTTATTTGCTTTTGTCTAAATGACCATATTTTTCCTAGAAGATGTATCATTTATGATGCGAATTGCGTGAAACCCAATGATGCAGTTATATATCCAATTTTATCGGTTATATGCCTTAATTCGGTGCCTCCGTAGGTCCTTGGAGGCAGAAATCCGCAACACATATTCGCATTTTTTCCTATTGCTACAGTTGATAAATCTATGGGAAATTGTTTGTCAGTCGGTGCCTTAAGGGTCATGGCAACAAATTATCGAGGCGAATGAAAGAGGTGGGAAATTCCTTTGATCCTGCTGTAGCTTGTTCTGAACACCGAAGAAACGTGAGTAACAGTGAACTTTGCATACCAGTTCCGGTTCATCTAGTAATTAACACATGCATACGCTAACAGTGATTGATTGAATAAAAAATTCCGTTCACTTCTAGATTGGGCTTCTGGGGCGTGAGTATATGTGAAATTTGCAAGCTATTTCCGGTTCACCTCGAAATAACCCGATGCATACTGCCAAAAATGATGGAATGAAACATTCCGTTCACTTCTAGATTGGGCCTCTAGAGCGTTGCTCCAATGAGTCGAAAGATTTCCGATTCCACGACCTATTCCGACTTATGAGCCTACCTATTTTGTTGGACACGTTATTACTGTTTAGTCATATAATCAATGAAGATCGGATATATTATAGTGGCGTAAAAAATCATTTCAGGCTTGATTTTGTGGAATGTTGCTATATCCATGATAAAAACACAAATGGTAAATTCCACACTATTTAATTTGACACTTAACGACGGACCATGGTTTCAACCGATCATGGATTCATGGTCGTTAAGTGTTAAATTAAATAGTGTGAAATCTGCCATTTGTGTTTTTTTAAATCATATTATAGAGGTATTGAGATTTCAATGCCAAATTTCATCATACCTTATGTAGCATTTATCATAGGGTCATTCCATGTCAATTCAACACACCTCTCAACCCGACCATGTCAGATTTCTTTCAAATTTGGTGTATTTAATGGTACTGGTAAGTGATGGAAAGATACCAATTTGTAGAGGTAAATGTTGATTATGACAAAAGTTACAGGTCCGCAAATGTTGTGAATTTGTCGAAATTTCAGCGTGTCTCTCTAAAGGTAAATGGCTATAACTCCGGTGCTGTTCAAGGTAGAAAAATTAAACTTATGTTTTTGGAAAGTTAATATGTAGGGCTTTACCTTGATATACAACATGGCCTATTTATAATAATTTCGATACTCGAGGTCATTGACTTTGACCTTTGACCTTGAATATCTCAAAACACCCCACTTCCATTTTTTAAACAAAAATATATGTTATTGCTCATACATTTTACTACATGCATACAAAATATCAAGATGGCACACTTAAGGCATCATGCCCAAAAAATTATTTGTCTACAGGACTACACAAGCAAAATGCAAAAAGTATCACTTAAATATGCTATGTAGCTTTTACAAAATATATGGTCATCCTAACGGAAAAAATGTTGACAAATTTGTTCTTTTGTATAAGTTTTTAAAAATTATGGCAAATCTGGAAAACGATTTTAACTAATTGGGAGACTGCCATTTCATTAGTCGTCAGGTTTTGCGGGAGAGTAGGTATAACCATAGCGTAAGTATATACACTTACTCTATGGTATAACGATTCGCTGTGAGTGAAACGTGGCACCCTGAAGTGCAGACCCCGAGGCTTCGGCTCCTTCCGCTGATTCGTCGCCACAGCATCCTCTCCTTCTGTGCGCGACAAAGAGCCACGAATTTCAATTATTGCAAAACCGCTAACGCTTTTCCCAGTTCGTTCGTCGTCATGTGCTGTCACTGAGAGCGGGGCTAACGGATGATGGATGGGAGGGAGGGTGGTGGATCAATGCCTCGTAGAAAACAGGAAGGGGTCCTTTGAAAAAAGAAGGATTGATGGAAGCTTCGGAAAGAGCAACGCGTTAATGCGAGGGGTTTAGGGGCCTCACCTTTTCGACCCAACCCTCATTCGTCATCAGTGGGAGAGTCTGGTTGGAGGTAGAGATGTGAGGATGTTTCCCGCTGTTATATGTAAAACATGTGTACCACATGAAACCACTTACTTCATGGTTATATTAATGGGGAGAATAATGTTGTTTCATGTCATACATCTGTACCACAATGAACTAATTCAGTAGCGTAACTAGGGATATACTTTGGGGGTGGGGGGGATGGGATGGCCTGGGCGGGCGACGGCGGAGAGGTAAACTAAGATAATTATTGCAATATTCACTGGAGCTATTGCTAGGAAGAGACGGAAAAAATGATTTTGTGATTGAGTCTTTAGCGCTCCATTGGTGTCTTAAATTGTCGGCTGTCATACGGATCGGGAGGATTTAAGAATAAGATCATCTTTTTACTGCCATCCTTGGAGCGATCGCTGGGGCTGTCCTTCGTAAGGGATGGGACACATGAACGTGTGATTCAGACTTAGGAGGGCTGGGATGTAAAATGTCGTATAAGTGAGAAGAATTTTGGGTGAGAGTCGAGCGTGGAGGGATGTGGAGAACCATAGATGGCATTTATCACCACACGCAGTGGAGAATTTGGTTCTCCACTGCGTGTGGTGATAAATGCCATCTATGGTTACATGGTGAAAAATCCGGAAAAATGGAGATGACGTATGATAAGCTTTCTTCCGGTGGTCATTCAGGCACATTGGACTTGCTCTGAAGACGCGGATCTATTCCAAGACAGAGATAACTTTGATTATCTGATGTTTTCAATGGATTATATGTAGCCTAAACATGATGTAATGGATAGAGTATACCGACTGTGACAGTGTATATCGTTGTGTGTATGTATATATTTTGTAACTGTTGAGTTTTCCTTTCAAAGAAATTGCTGGGCGAATATTAAAATAATAAACTAATGAAGTCTGAAGACGCGTAGATCAGAAATTGAGGATCTATTTCAAGATAGAGACAACTATTGTTATCTGATGATTTCGATGAGGGATAATTGGTTGGTTACCGTGGCTTTAACTGTGGATATTCATGTGCATATGTATATATTTTGTAGTTGTTGAGTTTTCCTTTTAATGATACTGGTGAGACTACACGAATTCCATGCGTTCTATCGGTTGCTTCATAAGAAAATTTAATATTTTTAAAGTATGGATATCACACCTCCTTGGTAGGGTAGACAATATTGATGAAACCCAGAAAATGGAGAGAACGTATGATCCGTTTTCTTCTGGTTGTCGTTCAGGTACATTTGATTCAATCAGAGGTCTGCTTGGATCAGAAATCGAGGTCTGTTTCAAGATAGAGACAACTTTGGTTATCAGATGCTTTCGATGGGACCTGAATGTATTTCTTGGCATTTTATAATAACTGAATCCAAAATAATTGGTAGATTATAGCGACTGTCACTAGGTATATCCATGCTCATATGTGTTGTTGCTGTTGAGTTTTCCTTTTAATGATACTATTGGGTGAATATCAAAATAATTAATTAATACAGTCACGTGCTGAAGAACCCGGAAATGTGGAGAAGACACATGGTTATTTTTATCCAAGGGTGCCATTCAGGTGTTTGACGACACGCAGATTGGCAAGGCGACGGTTTCGTCGGGTAAATGGAGTGGAGTGATTGCAGGTAGGGGCGCGGGGAAGATGGGATAGGGATGGGAGATTGAGGTGGGCACATGGGAGCGGGTCGGTCGTCCTGAGGAGGACCGTGTCGGGGGTTTTTAGCTGTTAAAGGACGGGCGAGAGGTAAAGAGGAAGGGGAGGAGTAGGAGCATGGACAGGGCGGGAGAGATCGTAATAGGATTTGAACTGAATGGTACGGATCTGGAAAGGATTACGACTTGGTCCACGTATGCTCTCTGGAAAGGAGTAGTAGTAGTAGATTGTGTAAGGGATGAGGCGAAGAGGCAGACTAAGGAACATGAAGAGAGAGAGAGAGAAGGAGAGAGAGAGGACCGAGATGCAGGATTGGAGGACACGTGTTGGTGGATTTTGTGGGGGGGCCGCAAGGTGTGGGTTTCAGTGGTGTGGAGGTCGACTTAGAAGCCTGCGGGGAGTGTGTAAGAGTTTTTGGAAGAGATTGCGAACGGAAAATGGCCGGAGGAAGAGGAGACGGGCCAGGTCGGTGTAGGAGAGGAGATGTCTGTGTGGGATAAGGGAAAGAAAGGAGATCCCCATAGGGAGAGGATGAGACGGATGCTTTGATTGGGTGCAATCGGGCTCCTCGCCGAGAGATTATCCCATCCCATGGTCGTGTAAGGCTTCGTCTCTTCGGTTCGAGGTGCGGCCAACTCTCTACCCAGCAACACAACTACCTACTTCGTGTCCAAGGAAGCATCTCTACCGCGGATTCACCGACGGTCATCGGAGTTCCCTTCATGTTTAATGGGTTGTGTGACGCGTGATGATTTGATTTTGATGGATAATCGTAGCGTAATAGTAAGGCTGGTTGGTGGTACTTCTGTTTCTGTCAGTCTTCCCTTGGCGTGCAGCCAAAAAAACACGTATCGGCTGCTATTAGAAAAGCACTGCTATATATTGGTGAATTGCTAACTGTCACATTATACCCACTCTATTTAAATGTAAATGCAGCGTTATGTCTTTTAAAGACTATCTTACTATTTCTAAAATGCAGATGCTACCACACTGCATTCATAATGGCCATCGGAGTTCCCTTCATATTTAATGGGTTGTGTGACGCGTGATGACTTGATTTTAGTGGATAATCTTAGCCGTATAGAAAGGCTATGTAATGTCTTGTTCTTACCCAGGGAACAATGGCAATGAAGATTTCTCGGTTGCTACGCCGGGTAAGGCTCTTCATATCTCCTTCCAACGTTTCGACAAGCAACTTGTCCATCGTATTGAGGGACTCAGGAATCCAATGATTGGATTGGGTTCCTGAATCCCTTAAGATGATGGGCGAGTTGCTTGTCGACACGTTGGACGGAGATATGGAGGACCTTACCCGATGCAAGAAATGAGAAATCTTCACGGTTATAGTAAGGTTGGTTGGTGGTACATCTAATTCCGTCAGTCCGCCCCTGACGAGTAGCAAAAAATCGCGGATGGGCTGCTATTAGGAAAACACCGCTATATATTCGTGACTTGCTTACTCTCACATTATACCCACTCTATTCGAATGTAAAAAAAACTCCGAAAAAGGATGACACCAGACCCAAACGCTGTATAAAGGCCGCTTTACACGGTGAAAGATCATTCGAAAGATCTTTCGAAAGATCATTCGAATGATCATTCGCAAGAAATTCATTCGCCGGTACCGCTATACACGGTGAAAGATTTCCGTGAATGATTTCGGTGAAAGTTCTGCGCAGAAACGATGCACACTGGTGCGACTATCGATAGTGTATTTCGATCCTAACGATATTTCCGACCGTTTCTCACGATTTGTTTTGGAGCTCGCAGACGATGGAACGCTTTGTTTACATGCGCGCTTCAGTATACTTTGGTATTGCTTTGACTTTCGGTGGGGTATGGCGCACTAAGTAATGAGGCGAATTAGAACGGTACGTATTGACAGCGGAAAACCACTTTAATAAAGCGTGCGTTTTGTAATCCTGTAACGAAGTACATAATTGGTTGTTTTCGCTGCAGAGCAAAGATGATTATGCTTCAAGATAAAGTGCTCTGTAACATGATCATAAGGGAAATTAATCTTCAAATGGCTGCCCCAGGTCTTTTCTCTTCCGATTCATTAAATTATAAAGTAAGTGAAAAGATTATTTGGGGAAAATCTGCACATGGCTACTCGTTCAGAAAAATCCTATCTTATGGAGTCCAGACCCGTATTGACGCCGCGGCGTCCAGGTCCATAATAAAAGAACATAATAAGCATAAAGCAAAAGCTCCTCAAGGTTGAAGGCCGGTCAACCATGAGTTTTTATGTTTGGGGTCCCTTCGGGTACACAGCCTTCACAATGCAGTCGAGCAAAGATCACTTCTGTGCAAGAGAAGAAAGGTAACGGGAAGAGAAAAAAGGAAGCGACCTGTTCTATTTTCGAAAGAGTGCGCTTCAGCATCCTCATACTTTCTACAATGAAGTTGCCTCAGTGTCATCTCATTGCTTGCTATCGAAGCAGGCGAAGAAAGTGGACTGTGATATTCATGGGCTAACTTATAGGCTTTGCCCCTTGAATTATAGGCAACCCCGTAAGATTGTGACTTCCTAGGTGGGCCAATGTGATGTCACGGCTCGTTTTGGCTGGAATGTGTTCACCGAATAAACAGATATTTTGTCATTAATTGGGAGTCTCACCCCAAACTTTAGCGGTCAAATCATTAAATACAGTTTGGTAATTGTAAATCAAACAAAATATAGACGCAATCGAGGAGAAAAACGACGATTTTGAACTTAAAAAATCCGGAATGTTCTTTCCAAAATACTCTATTTTGAGGAATGATGTTTGTGAATTTACTTTCTTTCAAAGTAAATATTAATGATTTAAGCTATCGCATGAGTTAATATGCTTCCAAAGTTTATATATATGATCTTAAAATTCCGAGGTGGTGCTAATGGCAACATGGACGCCATGCGCTCATATCATTCACGGAATCATTCAAGCAAATTAGGACATGCTCGAAATTTCTTTCGGGTGAGTTCCTTGAATGATTAGAGATAGGCAATATTGTGATCCCATAGGTGAGCCAAGATAACGTAGCGGCTCGTGTTGGCTGGAATGTGTTCACCGAATAAACAGATATTGTGTGATTAATTGGGACTCTGACCCGAAACTTTAGCGCTCAAATCATGAACTATAGTTTAATAATTGTAAATTAAACAAAATATAGACGCAATCGAGGAGAAAAACGACGTTTTTATTCATCAACTGTCCGAAATGTTATTTCCAAATTACTGACTTTAGATAGTTGATGTTTGTGAATTTATGTCCTCTCAAAGTACATATTAATTATTTGAGCTATTTCGTGGGTTACTATGCTTCCAAAGTTTTTATATAAAATATTAAAATTCCGAGGTGGATGCCAATGGCAAGATGGACGCCGTGCGCTCATATCATTCACGGAAATCATTCAAGCAAATTAGAACAGGCCTGAAATTTCATTCGAATGATCATTCACGCTGGAAATTTCCAGGAAATTTCCGTTATACACGGTGAATGATGGATCATTCGAATGATCTTTCGAAAGATCTTTCGAATGATCTTTCACCGTGTAAAGCGGCCTTAAAACTGTGCGCGTTCGTCATTTTTTTTACAGACTATCTTACTATTTTAATATACTCAAGCTACTAGACTACATAAACTGTCGAACCGGAAGATTGATATCATTACTTTTGTGTACAATAAGGGACCTTAATACTCGCGATAGTTTAGCTATACGATACCTTGACTCGGAATAGGTAAAATAGGCTCTAAATGTATAGTTAATAATTATATTTTTCACTACTAGCTATCTACATGTAACTCTTGGCAGGTAATTACTCATTCATGAATCACTACCCTAACGTTTCGTTTTTTATTGCTATGTTATAGTTTTTTTTGCATGGTAGCATGCTCGTGTCCTTAGCGCTCCTAGTTTCTCATCTGACCGCGTATCGTCGTACCCTGTTGCGTACCGTACCGTCGTACGCATTATTTGCAGAATATTTTTGGAACCAAAATCCTATGAGTAAATAAGAACACAGGCCAACCCCTTCCCAGCCAAAAAAAAGCTGCACGAAATTATCGCTTACAACCAGCACAATCATGCGTACACCCTGCCGGTGGCTGGTACGGCTCCTCGTAAATGTAGATGTTACCCTCTACATGAATTACTAGATGGTAGATGGGGTAACACCTCCTGCGCTAGAGGAAAGTGATCCTCCTACTCTGAGTCCCAAACCTCAGTCAGATGTCACTGTAGGGTTGAATCCCCTCTATCCGTCTGTTTTTCTCTACTCGCTACTCTATCCACTGATAGTAGATAAAAGTTTTCTCTTTCTGTTAGTTATGAACTGAAGATGAAGATTATTTTCAAGGCTACAAATCCCCAATTTTTTTCGTAAATTTAATACGACGAGATTAAAAGTATCAAAGTTAAAATTACAGCATATTTTTGCCTAGTGATTCCCAGGCTATTTGAAGTAACTAACTTCCGCTTGGAGTAGAAGGGACTTGTTTGTTGTAGACTTCTTAACATATTCAGAAATAAGGGCTTCCTTTCCGCGGTACTATGCAAGCCACCACTAAAGTGTGTGGTACGGGTTGATTCCACACCAGGCATGCAGCACTCATCCTAGCCTTAATCAGAAAATATTAAATTTTCTCTTTCATCTTTCACTCGTCGTTATGAATTGAAGGCGGAGATTTTTATCATCGTAAAAATTCCAATTTTTTATAATATATAAGACGGCGAGATTAGAAGAATCACAGTTTAAATTACGGCACATTTATTTACCTAGAATTTCGCAAACTGTTAAAATTAACCAAATTCCGTTAACAAGTTCCCATTTGTTTTTAAAATATATAAGATGATGAGATTAAAAGAATCACAGTTTTAAATTACGGCTTATTTTTTTACATAGAATTTCCCAAACTGTTAAAAGTAACCAAATTCCTTTTGAAGTGGAATGGTCTTGATTGTTGTAGACTTCTTAAAATATGCAGAAATCAAGGATTCCTTTCCGTGGGGCTTCAAGAATTCTCTAGTCGGGACTGACTAGGTACTTAAATGCCTTTAACGAGTCAGTAAACAGACGGGAAGTGGGGTATTTGGCGGGCCCGCCGACGACCTGTTTCGAATGCAAATTCTCTCAGCCATGGCTTTGGGGCGCAACGGGTTGGAGACCATACGAATGCGCTCATTGTGGGCCCGCGGCCAAAAAGGTCATTTTCGCCGTCTCGTTTGGCTAAGTACGCACGCATTTAATGAGTTTCTCGGTCACTTTGATGTTATTTTGCATCTTTTTCTTCATCCCGCTCGTACCCTCATTTTTTGGCCCTCACTCACTCTATTCTCTTTCCCTGCGGTTTTGATGTGGGTCCCTAATACTCGTTTGATGAAAATTTTTTTTCCCCTAATGACATCTTTTCATCCCTTTAGATTTATTTTCAAGTTGAAATCAAGTATGACCTAGACTATCATATAATATTCGTAGATATCTCAAGAGATTTTCTCCGGCTTGTAAAATAAAAAGTTAGACTTAAAAAATGATATTCAGCATTCATTTTAAGTTTGTTTTCCTCTAAGAAAAATCCATGAAAGAATAGCGACTTATCAAGAAGTTTTTTGAGACTTACAGGCCAGGAAAAAATATGATAGAAGTGAAGGAGTTATATTTTAGGCCTTGCGATAAATGACATCTATTTACATGCTTGTGTCATTGAACTGGAGAAAAATAAAAATGGGTAACTTCATGTTGGATACGTCAGTTGCAAATATTAAATGTTTAAAATTTTCTAAGTCAAAGTGCTCGGCAATCATTTAAATATTTTATCATTGAAATAGCGACGAGAATCATTAATTCGGAGAATCTTCCGAGTATAAGGGTATCTATAACTTTTCCTTGATTGTAGTCTCATTTATCACCCATCATCTGCACACAAAAAAGACGTAAAAAAACTCGGAATTGAGGGTATATCATACAATATTAGGACTGAAGAAATTATATTGGCCTCTCACTACTCTCAATGGCTATAAAAAGGACTTCCAGTAATAAGGTTAGGCAAAAAACAACTTTGCTTTTCTACAAGTACACTTATATTGCCGTCAATTAGTTTCGATACACTGTATCATTCTCAAGGCTAGTGGTACAGGAGACTTTCTAACTTGGTTTTTGTGGTGGTTATGGTCAAGGGGGGATGAGGTCGGTGCTGAACCGGGAAGCGTTGTGGGCAGATAGGAAGATGTTCGCGATGGTTTGCGAGATGTTTAATCCAAAACTTACGAAGTTAGTTTGTGTGTCCTACGTTGCCAAATAATCTAGAATAAACGCAAGAAACCAATAATGTTTTAACATTAGGATCATAATGGTGACATATTTTTGTAGTTGGTCCCGAAATATTGACAATCTTGTATTTCAAGTATAATACCTATTTACCGAGTGAATTGTCTGCAAAAATTAGAAATTCGCCTAAAGAGTTGAAGGTATAGAATAGAATAGCACTCTCGTATCTGAATTACCCAATTTCTCGCTGAAATATCGTTTGCAGAGGTATATAAACATATAATTTATAAATACTGATGTACAATTCACTAAATTATGCTTTTGTTGTAGGGGTTAAAATTTTTGTTTCTAAAATGATCATATTTAGGGAATGCACCATCTGCTGAACTCTAGTGCCACTGTATCAGGGTATTTTCCGATAAAGTTAGCCATATCTTACGAATGCCAACATACTACGGTAGATCAAACCATGAAAATAAAAAAGAAAGAGAGATTTTAGTACAGATACATTCAGAATGTCGTATTTACCACGATCAATAAGAGACTATAACGGCAGCGTTAGAACTCGCAAATAGATTAGATGACTTGTAGTGTAGCCTACTAGCTTAATGAATGTTTCTGAATTTTATTATTGTTATTTAATAGCTAATTTTTTGTGGTTTATTGGCATTGGCTTTTGAATGAATGTGGGAGAATAGTTTTTTATTTCGCGTAACGTTCTTTGGACCGTGTGGTGTGCATGTGGGAATCCTATTGCATGGTGGTGATTGATTACCCCCTGCCAAACACCCTCGAGGTGGCTCGCAGGATATTATGCAGATGCATCAATTTTTTCAATTTTAAAGGATCTTCGTTTGAGATTTGGGCGTCTCTCTACTTGGTGCAGTGGGAGTGCAGATCTCAAAGCGAGACGCAGGTGTGTGAATGGGATAGATAGGCCTCCGAGAAAGGAAAGGCATAGCTGGTTGAATGCGGTTGAGTTGAGAAGGTAGACAGAATAACGTGCCAAGGGGGATAGAGCGAGATTTCATGTCCCCTTCCTTGTTTTCTTGTCCCCTCCCGTCAGACCTTACAAAGGCCTAAGGAAAAAAAAGCGGAGACAGTCCAACGAGGGTAATCTCGGCGAAGTGGATAGTTTAGATTAAGCGGTTTTTGCCTAACGAAATAATCACACGACATCCCCCAATAAAACTTGGGTATTAATCCAGACGGAGTGTGTTTCAATTGCCCCCATGATCGCCTTCCTTGATTAAGGTCCGCAAATGGATTACTACTCTGGTTTGCGGAGGAACGTTTTGGTGGACTAACACAGGCGCAGATATTTGCGGATAGGGATTACCTAAACGGTTTCTTGCTATGGTTTGACTATCAGGTTCTTGGAGTTTACTGGCCTTCCTTGACAAAAAATCGAAGCAAGAGAAATGAAATTAACCATTCGTTTTGCGGAAGTAATTGAAGAGGATCGAGATACACAGGAATGATGAGGATCAAATGGATCGACCGATTTACTAATTAGGAAGTGCTAAGAAGAGTATCTACATTATACCCCGCGAGCCGCCTAAAAGGCGTGTGGCAGGGGGTGTTAGGACACCAGCCATTTACAACTGAAAAAAATGAAGTGCTCTATAGAGGTTGGGACTAGCGTTTATTAAAGTCCTTTGTGGTTCGGAGGAAAAACGAATTCCCATATCTATCCGTTCGGCAAAACATCTCTCGTAATTGATCGCTTCTATCGGACCTGGAAATATAGTATGGCTCTAATATTATGTTCACTGTGTCGCTCTAGTAGGAGAGAAGAGAAGCCTCGTGAAAACCTTAATAAGTAAACGGAACAACCTTATAGACCACATCTGGAGACATGATGGCCTGATGAAGACAATCGTCGAAGGACAAGTGGATGGCAAGAACGGAAAAGGAAGACCTCGAACAAAATATTTAGAGCAAGTAAAGAAGGATGTGAAAGAGAAGAGATACGTAGGTGTGAAAAGATTAGCTGATAGGAGAACTGAGTGGAGAGCTGCGTCAAACCAATCCTAGGATTGTTGACCAATGATGATGAACTGAAGAATTGAAGAAAAAAAGGTTCCGCGTAATATTTTTAGCAGGGAAAAAATACTTGTTTTGAATCGAATGAGTTGAATCGTCACGTTTATCAGGTATCCATTGCTCCCAACTGGGGGAGAGAAAGTCGAGTTATGAGGGAGCAATTATGCTCACGTTAATGCCAGTACCATTTATTGCGATGTATTCATCGAAGTAAGCTATTCACTATCATCATGAAATCAACAAGCACTAGTCTAATGACCGCATTCTGAAAAAAACAAGGTTAATTATTTTAGGAGGTAAAAAATGTAGAGGCGATTGAAATGGTTAAAAAAATGGCAATAGAAAGTATAATATGCTGTGTATTTCCCTCAGGGCTTCAAAATGAGGAGCTTGAGGCGAATTATTTTACTACCAGCAATCGTCTTTTGAGCTGTCCTGACAGTGGTGTCTACACAGGCGTCGAAACGTCAGCACGTAGTTGGACCATTTCAATACGGCTCCCTTTATTTCTCAAACTCTAATACAACGACGATCCAAAGAAATTACTGCACGAGCTCATTGAACTCATTATGTCTCTCATCCAATTAGCGTTATTCCGTTCAATGTTCCAAGTATAAACTAAGCGATAAGGAAGGAACTGTATCCTCATCACTGCGAAGTCAGGTTAGTGGTCTCGGAAAGGCCAAAGCTGCAGTGCCGCCCTAGGTCCCTTGCTGCAGAAAATAATACATATTGTTGCTCAAAACCAAAATTACACTTTATAAATCTATGATAAAACCACTCCTCAGCTACGCATCACCTGTGTGGCTGATGGTTTTAAAGACGTATCTAATTAAGATCCAGAAAACCTAGAACATCATCATCCGCAAATTAGCAGCAACCAGTGGCACAGCGATGAGGGGTTTTGTGGGATAATCCCCCCCCCCCCCAGAGCTCAGAAATTTTTAAAAGTTCAATCTATTTTACTTAATTGCATTAATATTACTTATATAATAGTGTAAGGATTCATAAAATATCCTTCATAAAGCTGTAAAACTCACTATTTATCCTAAAATTTTTCTGTGGAGGGCCCCCGCACCTCCCGCTTACCCTGGCGGGTATGCCATACCCCCAGACACCCCACTAATAGTTGCACCTAAAACCCCTCCCAGCCTTAATTCCTATCTGCGCCCCTGGCAGCAGCTAGGTTCTTAAGAAATAAGGATACCGAAAAGTCCAACTCATCACGCCAATTCTTCAAGAACTTAAAGCTAATCTAAACGCATTCAGAAGTTCGCTCCCACGAACTGAAAATTGTAAAATCATCAATTTCTGGAACTACCAACCAAACCCTAGAGCTAAGCACAGAACATCTAATTTCGCCTTCCTCCCGAATCATATCCTTTTCCCCTAAATTTTAATCTACCTGCAATACTGTTAACTGAGACAATACAATACCTGAAATCTATGCTACAGAAACCCACTGGAGACAGCTTAAACGGTTGGGACTAGTGAAACAAAAAATAAACCAGATATTCCGGCGAGGCGAGGCGGCGTAGGGTGCTAAATATGCTCGCGTGTTCGTGAGCGTGCAACTTTTTCGGCAGTGATGATTGCGATCGCACGGAGAGCCAGAGTTGGGCAGGGATGTTTTACGAGGAGGAGTTAATTTCTCGTCATACTCCGCTCCCTTAAAGAGCTCGAGCGACGGAAAAAATTCAGCGGATGGGAGGGGGATAAAGATGGCGTCGTATTTGGGGGCGCGTCGCTAAGCGGCTGTCAAAACATTCACTCTTTGCTCCACCGGTGATGGTGGGGGAAGGTTGGTTCGTGCGTTGGTTGTGAGTGAAAGAGGAAGTACCATCTCTCCCTCAACTTTTTCGTTAATTGCCGCGTTCGCTTTCTGACGGTGGTCCAAGATAATGATTATTTTTCGTGCAAAGGAAGTAAACGAGTTTGATACTGTTTTCTTCTGTTTTCTACTTTTTCTACTGTTACCTTCTATCATTTCCGGATGCCAATGACACAAGATCTAAACGTGATTTTGAATCAGGAAACTGTAAAGGCAGTGAATAATTCAGCTTAATCTCGCAATTAAATGGTATGTGAGTAATTGGTGTAGTACTTTTAGGAGTTACATGTTATTTATGCAAGTATATGATACGAGGGAGACATTATGGCTATTAACATATATTAACTTATTATAACCGAATGTTGCATCTAAGTAACATCAAAAAATGTATATATATTCAGGTTTATTCAGGAAATAATTAAACTACGTGTTCTTTTGTGCTGTAATGATGCTGTAATGGTGAAATGTTTAGTTTCCACAATGATTATGATTGAGTGTAAAATATTCACTTTTTTCAAGTGAAAGGTCTTGAAATTTAATTTCTCCCACAAGCAGCTCTGTTTTAGTGAGGGTTAATGGTGGTGGGAAAATAGGATGGGAATAGTGCATCTCTAACACAGTATAGTTTTCTTCTCGGTTTTATAAAGTTACATGTTCATATTCAGTATGACCTATAGGCTCTTTTGGCATCAATTTCATGGATGTTAATAGGCTAATGCCGGCTTTAATCTTATCTCTAATCTCTAATTCTGCGACTGCCACTACTATCACTATGATGTAAATAATGATATGAATTAAATGAGTTCATTTCATTCTTGTTGCTGTATCGATACCTTTAATGTACAGAATCGTATCCATCATCCCGGATAAAAATATTTTGAGCGCATGATCGAAACTATAAAAAAATAAGCGCATGTATAATGTGAATGTTCTGTCACCAACATTCACCCTAATCTAACCCAAGTTCCATCGGTAAAATGAATACAATCATATTCACGGAACTTTCCCAGGGAGCGACCATGAAGCTATTCTATCAGTTGACATTGGAGTTTTCTCACCAAAAGTTTTGGGAAAGAGAAGGGATATCAATGTAGCAGTTGTTGCCAGGAGCCAGAGGAACTGAGGGAGGACTGTTTCCGAAATGAAAACATGGGCGGAATGGAAGCGGCCTCTGACCTTGTCGGAAGTTTAGCCAAGGAATGCAGATTACTTTAGCAGATCAAGACGGGCTATTTCTCGCCCAGAATAAGAGATGTTTCTCATGTGAAAAGCGGATGGTGTTTTCCTTCCACCGAAGAAAACCAAGATATAAAGAGTGAAGAAGCTAGTATCCAGTCATCCCTGTATTTAGAGCACGATTTTTCGGACTAGTCATCTCCCCCAATTTCGAATTAGAAATTTCTGCTGACGACGCGGAGTTGAGATTTGTTAGAGAATCAACTTCACTCCATAACCTTTGAGGCTGAAATTATCTCTTTGACTCTTTACAATCCGTACTCTTTATCCTCTCATTTTATAGTCAGTAGTATTGTATTCATTAATTACCTTCTCTTAAAACTCGGTTTATTCGTACGAAAATTATATGCTTGCTAAAATTGGCAGCAATGTTCCCATCCTCGCTTTTAAGGGATTGCTTATATTTTAATGTACTCGTTCACCGCTTTGTCTATTTGCAGTGTTATCTTCTGTCTTTGATCTACTTAGACTCGTTTGCCGAGATGAACTGTTTCTTTTGGGCTATCGATAATTTTATTTTTCTCCGTGGAATTACAAGTGAGAATTCCGTGATTTGAAGTTGTTTCATTTCAAAATTTTGTTGAGCAAATAAAACGGCCTGATTCCTTTCTGATTTTCTTTCAGTGGTCCGTCGCCTTGGAGTGAGAAATGAACCACATATTTTATGAATTTTGCACCGAGATATCTAATCTTCTTCATTTTTTATCTCATAAAAATTATATGCAAGATAATTATGATATAGATATTTAGTACGATTTTTATCAATCTAGTCTCCCAGGTATCGTGTATTTTCATAAAGCCTTCGTGGTCCGATCTTGAACGATACTTGGTAATTCAACGAATAATTTGGTTGTTCTTTTCCTTTTCCAAACGATATATCCGAATCGTTTTACTTAGGTTAAAATTTGATCCGGTTGATTGAATTCCTGTTCGGGAATGATGAGGCTAGAGACAATGAACATTTCATTGTTTCAAGAAGGAAAGGCTGGCGTAGATGTCGTTGCTCTTTCTGTTTTGAAAAAGGAAACAAAAGCAGCGAATTCTTATGGAGTATTCGTGGCGGTGAATATGGCGCGAGCCAACGGGAAGTTATGGAAGCTTTAACGCATAGACCGAGGCGAGGAATAAAGGGAAAAAATTGAGGTTGCTTTTGAGAAAGAGGACGGGGGAGTAAAAGGAGAGGAACAGGAGGCGGAGGAGGAGAGAAGGACGTGACAAGCAGAAGAACAGGTATGATAGGGCGGGAAAGAGGTGAAAAAGAAAGGACAGCCAGCAGACGTGAAGAGCGGAGCCCCGACGCGTTAGGAAACATTCCCATTACTAATGCATTCGGAGCGCGTCCGTCGAAACACTGTCGTTTTGGGGCGAGCTACCTCAACCGAGTGGGCCTCTTCAGCCGGGACAAACATTTTTTACCCATTTTTCTCTTTTCGAAGCCTGGAACCTCGCGAGTTATCACTGCTTCCTACCAGATTCTACATAATCATTTAGATATTAGAGGTGTTAAAAAGGTAGTTGATAAAAGGTGGTTTCGTCCAAATCAATTTTAGCTAAACGCCATTCTTTCAAATGCCCGCATGATTAACCAGTCATCCGTGATTTATACTTTGAACTCGGGAAAAATTTTGCATGGACAAAAGCTCATGCACGGGTTTTGTGTTGGGTAATTTCTAGGCAAAATATTGAAGACTGAAAATACTTCAAGGAATTAGAGTATGGTTTGACAAACATTAATAGCACTTTCATAATAATAATAAAAATCGACTTTTGATCTATGAGAAAGTCCGCGTCATGCCAGCCGGCAGATTATGAGCATAATGAATAAATTGCTTCATGAGATATCGAAAATATATAAAATGGTATTCGCAAAAATTATTTCAAATGCTTGGAAGTTGCCTCCACATCCCAAAGTGCTGCATATATCTTGGCACGACAACCTACTCTTATGGTATCAACAATGGGTTCTAAGAGACGGTGGAAACTTCCACAAATTTTTGATATTTACCTATATTATTTCCACAAAGCCTTTCCATCTCTCAAAGTAATTGGCTAAGCTTTCGTATTGCCAACTTCAGAATATTTTGATTCTAAAAAATATTAAACCTTGCTCGATGACCTTCAGTACTTGCATTCCAGAATAACTTCTGTGACGGGGTACTATTCCTCAAGCTTTGCCCATTCCTTTCATCCAAGTTTATTTACGTTTCCCTCCAACCTCCACATAAATATCTCCAATAAATGAAATCAACTGAAGAGTCTTTTCGTCGAAATTTTCTTTTTACTAGGAGAAAATACTTGTAATTATCTCCGAAGGAATAGATGACAATTTATCAATATAGTCTATCAATTTTTTATTTCTATGGCTATGCCATTATTATTTTAGTCGGCTGTAATGCTGGAAATATTTGCAAAAGGATTGTTATTACTTAAGAAATGTTGAAAAGTGTCTGCTCTATATAGCCTAAAATTTTAAAGATACGGTAGAATAAGTTTAATGCGGATATGACGTCAAAAAGAATGACTTGTCAAACGGGAGTGATGATTCCTTAAGTGAATCGACCAGAGAAGATGGGAATGGAGTTTTTGGCGTGAGTCAATAGGGTGGTTTCCTTTTATTTTTTTATTGCCTAAATCCAAAGATTTTTACTCCTGGAGTACATATTTCACGCTTTTAGATTTTTAAATGACGATATCTATTTTTCGGGATTAAATAAAAAGTGAAAATATTCAAGGGCGCGAAAACAAGACGGCTAATTATGAATACTGGGAAAAGCCCGTGTGATGTCTGGCTGCTGCTGTGTGAGGCCACCTGGGTGCGAGGCTATGAACGCCGCTACGATGCAGGCTGCTTGCTGACGAGCATGTCGGTAGCGTAAACTACCTTGCAAGCAGGTAGCGCTTAGCTTAAATAAGGATCATTAATGCCCTATCAAACGAAGAAAACTTTCCGACCATAGGCAATTTTAATAGATGATAATTAAGAAATGTTTCCCAGAGCTCTGTGACCCATGCATACGTTGGTAATCTCAGACGATGTAAAACTCCTATCTACTCGTATAGAATCTAGGTCCCTGTGACGTCACGTGAAGTGGCATCTCATGGGCGGAAATCTGGCCTTCATCAAATGAGGTCAAAATTGACCATTAAAATTCGTCTAAACTGGAGTTCATAGAACCGAATAATTTGTATATTATGAATACACTAATGGTGGGTAAGAATCGCAATCAATGCCTTTCGTTTTCTTTAATGAAGGAAACTACCCTATTCCGTGCCCGTCTAAAACGGCCTTTACAGTCGATTCTCCTGCAAAACTCTCCGTTTTTCTATATCTCTTAGCCCTCCCTATTCGCTTATCTTCACAACTGTTCCTTTAAGGCATCCTACTCCCCTCTCCCCCTGCCACTCCACTACCCCCTGACACTTTTGACAATATTACTCCCCTTTTCTTTTCCTCCCCGCCACCCTTGCTTTCTCTCGTCACCTCTCATGACCTACGTCACTTGTGTCAACTTCCCGCTTTCATCCTTTCCCGGTCCCATTCGCTCGGCCGGGATGCGTTATTATTCTTTCTTTTTTTTCTCCAGGCTTCCCGTCCTCTACGAGACATTCGTCCATGGGCGGAAAAATGCGCTTAAGAGTCTTTAACACTGGCTTTAGGAAAGGAGATTTTGAAAACGCGTCACTCGTGTTGGCGGTCAAAAGAGTCTCCTTGCCTCTCAATCTATCCGGTGGCGCTGAAAAATTTGTCCAAGGAAAATGTATTTATGTTTATTTTTCCGGAGAGGCTTCCGTCTTCGTCTTCATGGGGTCGAGTGTTCTGGTGAGGACGATGTGGAAAGGGATGGGAGTGGTAAGATGAGGTTGTCTATGGAAACACGAATTCGAACGGAAGTCGAGTTGCTTTTTTTTTCTTGCCTCATATGTGGCAAGTACTCATACCTTGGGCTTGATTACGATGCCATATTCTGAGGGGGATCGGGCTTTTGTGGTGGCTGGAGTGTTGGATTCCAACCCTGTGGGCTCGCGTTCAAATCCCGGCGGTGGCAGAATGTGGATGATAACTCCTCTGAGAGTTCCTACAATAGGTTGGTTTCATTTGTCTTTTTTATTACCTCAATCGAAAGATTATTACTCCTGGAGTACGTATTTCAAGCTTTCAGATTTTTAAATGACGATTTATATTTTTCGCGATTAAATGAAAAGTGAAAATTTTCAAGCGCGCGAAAACGTGACGGCTAAGTATGAATGCTGGGAAAAGCCCGTGTGACGTCTTTCTGGTTCCGGCTGCCACTGTGTGAGGCCGCATTGGTGCGAGGCTATGAGTACCGATACGGTTATACTGGCTGCTAGCAGGTAGCAGAGTACCCTGCCAGCAGGTAGCGCTTAACTTAAATAAGGATTATCAATACGCTATCAAACGAAGGAAACTTTCCGACCATAGGCAGTTTTAATAGGTGATTATTAAGACATGTTTCCCTGAGCTCTGTGCCACATCCATGCATTGGTAATCTAAGACGATGTAAAACTCCTATCCTCTCGTGTAGAAACTAGGTCCATGTGACGTCACGCGGAGTGTCATCGCATGGCCGCCAATCTGGTCTTTTTTAAAATGAGGTCAAAATTGACCATTAACGTTAATCTAAACTGGGATTTCAAAAACCAAAAAATTTGTATATTATGAATACACTAATGGTGAGTAACGAATCGCCATCAATGTCTTTCGTTTTCATTAATGAAACTACCCTATTGATATGCTCTCTATTAGACGATTAGAGTGACTGAGATATTTCTTTTATTATTTAAGAATTACTGTATTACCCGCATCGTATGTCCTCGTGTATGCCTTTAATAAAATAACTGATTCTCTTTACAATGGCAGCCTATATATCGTTCTCTTCTCAAGCCGACGATTGTAGTAAAGAGTCTTTATCGAATGATTTCAAACCTCTCATTTTCTATTTTTATTTCAAGTCCAGTAGTCTTTTGTTTGCGTACTGTACGCTCTTTTTTTGAATCTTTACTTGAAATTTACATGGCCTTGGCAAATTTTCCTAAGTCTTGGACATTCAGTAGGGTATTATGGAATTTTAATATTGACGAAAAGGAAAACGAGTTATGAAACTTTTTCTTCTGAGCAACGCGATGGTTGGCGTAGTTAAAAAGGTTATAAATTTATTAATAAGACGTTAATGCGCTGATGTACACTTTTTATTAAGCGTAGAATTGTTAGTGGGAGGCTTTGAGTTGATCGCGTGATTTTAAGTGTACTGGGTTGGAAGAAAGTCCACGGCGCACATGCTTTTTAGGGTTCCGATTCAATACGAGAACGGTAGACGCACGGTACACGGTTAGCAAGCAATCTGTAACAGAAAATAAGGGAATTCGAGAAAAGAATTCAAATACGAATTCATAAATGCGGAATATCTCTTTCTTTCCGTTTTGAGGGAAAGGAAGGAGAAGTGGCTTTTCTTCTTCGGTGGGAAATAAAGAAAAAAGCCTCACCACCGAAAAAACCTTCGCCCTTTTGTTGTTCCATCTCCCCATTTCCTTCCACTCATTCCTTGACTCTTTTGGGGGGAAGGGTGGAAAGTTTGTCCAACTCAACTCCTCATCCCTACAAAACCTTATGTCTTCGCTACTTATTTTCTTATTGGACCCCATCGAATTCCTGCAAAGCGAGTGTCAACCTTCTCGGTTCCCATGACAACTGCCCTTGTCGCCGCTCCTCCATCTGGTCTCCCTCCCCAAAGAAACCAACCCTCCTCTTCTTTTCCATCCCCCAACTCTTGGCCCTTCCTTCTCCTTTCCCATCTCCAACCAAAACACTTGCACTGGCCGCCTATCTCCATAGCATCTTTCCCTTCCCGTCTCGAAGGGAGGCAGCGGGCCTTGGGAGAAACTCTTCTCTGGAGGAATGGATGGGAATCATTTCATGGTCGAGGAATGAGGTGGAAGCCAGATAGCGCGGGTGTAGGGTGTGTTTTATTTATTTTTCTTATATTTTTGAAGAGTCACTCACCTACCTACCTTCAGGATATTTCATGGGGAAAGACGGATGCAGGGGTAGAATCCAGTCTCGTCCTCTGTTTGAGTAGTTGAACCGGAAAGAAAAATCTTAGACGAAACCGGAAAGACAAAATCTACTTGTTTTACGCTCGGATAGTTATCTCTAGAATGATTTATAGGTGGGTATTATTAACAAGAGATTTGATTGCGTTCTTTTTTTATTTACAGTCAGAAATATGCAGTGAATACTAGATTTTTGTATTATTTAAAGGATTTAACTCTAATTCCCTTTCATTTCGCTGCCGTTTTACATTTTCCGATTTTCCTTGATAAACATGGGATGCGTTCATATATGAACTAAGGAGGGATATGTCCTTCCAGTCCAAGATGTCTGCACCTTTCTACCGTCTTATCTATCATGGTATAGTATAGCCCACATTTTTCTCATTGGATTCGCCGATTGCCTATTTTTTAGCTTACTGCCTGCCTCTAATCCATCTGCACTTACATACCTCCCCGCAAACCACCTCAATATGTGTATGGCGGGGGTGTTAGGACACCTGCCGTTTACAAATAAAGAGGAAAAGCTCTTACAAAATTACGCCTAGCATTTATTAATGTCTTTTATCATGCGAGACAAAACAATTTCCTATACCTATCCGTTCGGCGTTAGATGTCTCTTAATTTACCGTTTATTTCGGACCTAGAAATGTAGTGGGGCTCTAATATGACGATCTCCGTGTCGCTCTTAAAGATCCATTCTCAATTGCTCAAGCAATCTAAGTCTAACGCGCAGCCTCAGAGTCTCTATCGCCTCCCAACCTAATTTTTCAACATCTGTTAAACGCTTTATGTAATACGTGGGAAATATTATTGCGAACGTTTTTTCGATTTATTGTCAAAAATTTTCACACAACTCTGCATTTTCGTGAATTATAAAGGATTTTCAGTAATTCACTTAAATTTTACTTTCGTTTTACAATTTGTTTCAAAAACATGGGCTGCGTTTATAGAGATTAGCGTGGTTTAAGTTTCCTCAACATGAGTATTTTGTGAAGATTATTTTTAGTTTTAGCCATGATTTTATGTGATATGTCGACATGCTTCAGGATTAATGAGATTCCTGTTTGAAGCTAAAGAGAACACGAGATTCCACGGATAAAGACACGGCCTATCTTTCAGTTCTCTTATCCATTCATGGGCGTACCCCCCTAGAAGCGAAAATAACTTCATCTCAAAACGAAAGTTTCTAAATTTCTCTAATGAAGAAATAAGGTATTAGTATAAGAAATGGAACTAAAATAAAAATCATTATTTTTTCAAGCAAATAATTTTATAAACTGATAAAGAGCTGTCATAATTTTCTTATAATTTTGGTTTCATCCACTTTTTCTGGGCTAAACAACTGTTACAACCTGAACGACCACGGCTTGCCCCTATCCTAGTTTTGGTCCTGGGTACGCCCTTGTATCTATTAATGCCTCATTATTACCTCAGTTTTCACATTGGATTCGCCGATTGCCTATTTCTTAGCTTACACCTCCCTCTTTTTTGTTGATCTTCTCTTCCTCAACTGGACTTTCACTCGAGCTCAGTTTGTATTGTTGTTTTCTTTACATCCATCCCGATTTTTTCGCACTCTTGAAAGGTAGGAATTTTTATTGATTACAATATAAATGACGCTATTGTCAATAGCTTTTTTGAATGGTGAAGACAGAAGTTATAGCATAATATTATCATGGCACTGTAGCTTGCAGGTGGTAGAGTATCCAAGTTTTTATTATTAACGAACCACCAACTGTTAAGGCCGTTTTATACGCAGCACGTCCTTGCGCTGGTTAGCACGGCATTCATTTCTCAGTCTTGCGTGCAATAACTATTGCTCAGAGGAATGCGTCTCCGCTTTACGCGGTAATCGTAATCGAACATTCATTAACGAAATTTCGTCATATGTCGAGTGCGCGAGTAGCGAGTTACTTGTTAGAACAAAAAACAGAAGAAATTCAATACGCAACGTTGTTACCATACTGGTCTGTTTCGTGTAAACAGTTCTGGTAATTCTAGTAATTCCGTATAGCTAACACATATCGTCACTGAGCTTCTTCCGATTGTTACTACTGCGACATCTATCGTAAAAAATGTTGAAATTGTGAGAATGCGAGCTCGGAATTAGAGCAGGGGCTATTTTGCCGTCTTGCACCCACGCATTCTCGCATTTATTCTATCAATTCACCGTTTTACATGACGCAATTTTGATTGCACCTTCGTACATGCGTCAGATATTGCGCAATGACGTGCCCAATGACAAACGGTCATTATATGTACCAGGTAGATCGGTTCGTTCTATTATGCTATACCCGCATTGACCTTCGCTATATCGTACAGCAATATCCCATGAATCATGAAAGCTAAGCTACTAATAGTTTTATTTTGGTTTTTATTTTATTATCCCGAGACTGGCAAGTAGCCGAGGCTACTAGTGGGAGATACTTTTATGTGTTGCGCATAGAAGTAATTAAAATTTTCTGGGGAGTTATCAAGAAACGTGGCGTTAGTCCAAGAGAGCCAAAAGTGCATTGCAGTAAACTGGCGCCCCTGTCATACTCGTGGTGTAAGATAGGCTTGGTTTCCTGCCAAAACGAGGGAATCCAGGATATTATAGCAGTTTATTTGTTTTATCACGTCGCAACCTTATATGCGTCGTCCGAGCGCAATAGATTTCTGCGAGTCTTTTTTTCTGGACTGTTGAATTTGGAATGAACAAGTGGTGAATCAAGAAATTTAGTTAACTTCTCTGCATATGTAAATTTCAGCTTGGTGTTGAAATCCATGAATACTAAGTACAAATATCCCATACATTTTGAGTGAATTATGTCGTTTATACGAATTGCATTAGGTCTTTCTATCAATGGGAGCTTGATAATAAAAAAATTGATTTATTATGGGAATCTTTGCACGGTTGGTTGTAATTATTATATTTTTTAAAAATAAGTTGGAATTTGTCGTTTAGCTGTGAATCGCTTTCTTCTTAGGGTCATTAGCTGCATTTTGTTAGAAAATTTTTATTGATAAAATAATTTCGAAATTTAGAACTTGGAAAAGTGCAATTGGTTAAAGGAAGCGAGTTTAACGGATTTATTAGCGCTCGTGCCCGAAAGATCTGTGGGTAGCATGTCTATGAAAAAATGGAGAGCAGAAATTTACGATGAAAGCTAACGTAAGTGTAACCTTGATTAATACCGAAGCAGTGAAATTTTTCGAATACATTTGAATATATATTCTATGGATACTTATAATTCATCGGTGAGATGGTATGAACAATATTCGCAAAGTTTCCCTTCTGCCATCCATTTTATGAAAAGTATAGTGTTTAGTTTTAATAAAAGCAACTTGCGAGAGAGAGGGGGAAGTATGATAAAGTTAATTAACTAAATTAGCGCTTTGTCACATACTTGTAAAGGATAAATTTTCTTCAAGCAAGAATGCAATTTATGTAAAAGAGCAAAATTATTTGAATTGCTCCAGTTTGAAGGCTTGATCGGTCTATTTTCAATCTTTTTACAACTCTATCAAAAGCAGGGAATATAGAAAATCGTGGTATAGTTTGTTCCATAACAGTAATCAATCATCAGAATGATTGAATTTAAGCGAATTTCTCCCCTATTTGGTTTATTTATTTAATGCAGTCTAAATCATCACAAAGTCAATTAAAAAGGACTTACAATAACAGAGAAAACTATTAACAAAGAAAAATGGACAGATTAATATTAACTCATTATAACCCAATATTGCTTCAAAGCAACAAAAAATAATATACATTTTCAGCTATATTCAGGAAAGATTTAAACTGCGTGTTCTTATGTGTTATAAATTTTATTGGCGAAATATGTAACTGCTACGACAATTATGATTGAGTAGAAAATGTAAACATTTTAATAATACATTTTAAAATTGAAGAGTATTGAAATTCAGTTTCTCACAGAAGCAGATCTGGGTTGGAAAGGGTTAAAAAGTATTATAAAAAACTTAGAATAGCGGTTTGATCTCTGCATTTCTCCAGGGTTTTCTTCCGCGTCAGATTGTTGGTTGACAACAGTTACAGACAACAAACCTACGCTCTAACATTAGAATAGCGGTATTCATAGGGTTGTGCGAGGAGTGGGAGGAAAATTACGACGGAGACGGTGCAAGATAAATAAGGGATAGAAATAAGGTTCAACATTAGGAACACATATTAAATAGGAGTTAAAGAAAGAAGGAAGTCTGAATAGAAAAGAACATTCAGCGACAGAAAGGCGGGGATTGAAACAATGAAATAGGTCATTCGACCTCGTCACGTGCGAAGGAACACGAAGAGGGAAAAGAAAAAGACGTCTAGATGATCTATACTTGCCATTAATAATATTTATGTGGAGTCGTAAGCGGATTTAGGGGATGGGCATGGTGGCACGTGCCCCCCTTCCGGACGCTTAAAAAATAGGCAATATTTTTAATAAGGTTATCATTACGTTAATTTAATTTTGCGTAGTACCGAGCCTCATTAATTTAATTTCACATTGATAAATTTCATATCAAAATAAAGAGAATGTTCCGCAAAATAATTGTTGTATTTTGTTTTCAATATCAAATACGAGAAGACCGTCAGACCCTTCTGCCCCCCAGAAAAAATCCTTTGTGTAGAGTCTCCTTTCTTTTATAGAAGAAGAAATTTCGCGCAGTCTCCAGAGCAAACAAGTCGCACTAATCACATCGACAGCTTAAGGCAATGGTAATTTACCATCTCTTGGCGCAGCAAAACGAGAAATGAAGACGCTGAACGCTTCCAGGCTAGGTTAGGAGGAAAAAAAGGATAGACGTCCGAGGAAAGGAAGGATCTGAAGCGAAGGAAGGAGATAAGTGGGGAGAAGGAAGGATCCTTGAGATTGGAGATGTCAAGGAGGTGCCTGGGAGGATGTGCTAAGAGGGAAGCTGACGAGGAGGAGGGCGGGGATTACCACGAAGGATGAGATGTGGGAAAACAGAAGGGACCCAGATAAGACGAACCATCACTCTCCCATTCCCGGCCACTCACTTCTCTCACTTGGTGGAGCCCCCTTGGACATCCTAGTCTCGTACGCCTTATTCGAGAATCCAGGAAAGTGAGACGCCAACTATCTGCAGAGTTCGGAATTACAGCTCCGAAGTTACCAAGCAATTACTTTAAGGTGCGTTTACACTGTGTAAAAGGGGCGGATCCAGGGTTTCTTTTTTTGGGGAGGGGGGGCACAAGCATGGCCGTATCCAGGATATTGTTCTGGGTGGGCACAAGGATACCTCTTAATACAAAATGAACGCAATGATAATGGGACCGTATTAAAAATCTTGCATATTTTTTAAGGGTTTGGGGGAGGGGGCATTTGCCCCCTTCCCCCCGTAGATCCGTCTATGCTGTGTAACAAGTTATATAAACATGTTATATGTAACAAGTCACTTGTAAAATTTGTTTTTTATAATATTGGTTTTATAACAAGAGTCCAGCGGAGCTAAATATGCACAAATAACTTGCTACAGATTCAGTCGCTTCGCTAAAAGTTTCGTCCATTTTCATCCTCGCATCATGCTTTTTGTTTCTGTTCTTGTAATCTTCTGCCAAGGGATCCCACAGCGGCCGTTGCTCTCTGTAAGACTCGATGAGCCGAAAAACTTCTGCCTGCTGCCACTCGACCATTGTAGACTTTATTTCAAAGCGTTATGGCACTCACTAAACATCTCAACACCACACGGAAACTAAACCTCCTTCAAACCAGTAAAAATCTCACTTGACATTTTCTTCTTTATTTTTCGCAGTTTTTTATTGCTATTTTTTTGTTACTCCTTGGTATCGAAATACCTCCTTAAAACCAGTAAAAATCTCACTTGACATTTTCTACTTTTTTTTCGCAGTGGCTCGACGATTCCTCTTATTACACGAATGATATTATCAAAACACTATCGATTCGTCGGCCATATTATTATTATTAAATATTGCTGCAAGTAGGTTATTGCCTAGTGGCAGCATTTTTACACACATGAATAACAAATCTACCTATCTAATAGCAAGTAAGAAACAGAAAAGATACCTATAGAAAAAAGTACATTAATGCTTATATCATACAAATAAAAATTGAACATTGACCCAAAGAACTGAATTTCAAACACTCCATAAAATACATCAATTATAAAATCATACTACTACCAAATAATCATTGACCCAATTAACCAAATTTCAAACATTCCCTAATAAACCACTATGTAATTAGCCAATAAATGATGAACAGTTATTCCTGAAAGTTTTCGCTATATACACTAAGATTTGAGGCTCGAGTAGCTTCGGATTGGAATCTCTGTGACGGTCACCCACTTCCCTCCCCTTTGCTCACCACTGTCCCCCTGCCTCGCACGCGATGACTTGTGCGTTTTCGTAATGAGGGGGAGGGTTTCACTCAGAAGTTGAAGAAGGTGGTGGCGAAAGACCGAAGAGATGAGAGTGTTGTTTCAGAGGTGACTGCGCCCGTTGATACATATGGTATGTCGACGTGGATAGAGGACAAGTGAGCTACGACTGACGACGCTATTTTAGTGAAGCATGCTTGTCTGTACTCACTTTTCTAAGAATTGAGTTTTTTTACCTTCTTGATCTCTATGTTTACTTCAAGACACTAAATTTATATTTATAAGAATGTTACGTTGACTTAAAGCTTAACATTCTTTTAAGTTAAAATGATTATTTTTATATTATGTAACTTTAGGGAAAGAAAGTGCTTTTCGTAAGTACACTTATGACCAGCGTTTGAAAAATGCTGATTTTGAGATAGAAACGCTTATTTTTCCACTTAAAAAATTTCGTAGAAGAAAAATCGCAGGAAATTCCCAGATTGTCTTATCTCGTCTGCCTCCTCGCGTATACCGTTGAGCCGAATGTGTAGTGATTGATGTGGTGGGTACTGGGATTCCATCTTGATGGTTTGAGTTCAAGTTCCGGCGCGCCAGTCACCTTTCTTAGAGAGCAGGCCAATGAGTTTGGCCACGTGTTTTCTTTCCCTTACATCTTTGCATCTGCCCTCTCTCAGACAAAAGATCAAAGCTGCATACATTCAATCAGATGACCGGGAAACTAATTTTCTTTATTAATAGGAACAAGGGTTCAATTTTTTGTAGTGCATGTGAAACTGGTTTGGGAAGGCCCAACCACATATTTTCATGAATAACGTTATACAATGGCGACGAATGAATTAATATTCTATATCATATATTCAGATGTTCTTTGAAACATACTTGCATATAATATCTGAGATAACTTCATTGTGTTACCTTTGAAATTTTTTAAATATTACTTCAAGGCCTTGTTATAAATTCATTCCCATGAATATCGCAAAGAACCTAATTGCATAGTGGCGCAAAGGAAGCGTTCTGGGCCCATATCACAGAGGTCCGTGGATCGAAACCACGCTCTGCTATGATTCATTTCGCCAGCCTCAGTGGCGGCGGGGTAAAGCTTGCCAAGCCGTAGGTCGCGGGTTCGAGTGGTTATGTTCCTCCTATCCAGGGAATCTGTTTTCTGTGGTTTGGCAATAAGTAAAAAAATTAAAAATTAAATTGCCAATTATTCCGATTAAATGGACCATTATCCCAGATTTACTTTTCTAAGGGAATTGCATTGCATGAGAAAGTATTAAACCTGTCATATTCAGCCTCACTGTATGTCTCATTGTAAGACAGATCGGAGGGAGTTGGAAATCCGCTTGGTTTGAAGGTGAGCAAGAAGAGACAGAAACGTACTCACATCTGATATTTGAAATAACTAAACTGTATTACCTAGGAGCGATGGTCTGGTCGACTGGGCGGCAAACGCCGAAGGCCCCGAGCTTAGGGGTCTGCCACAATTCTCGCGTCTATCATGAAGCGTATATGAAAGTTGTAGTAAAGAAAGACACGGATTACTTGAATCGAAGATTTTTTTCGCAATTATAATATTCTACGTTTTCATTAGTTGCATTATTTACAACATACTCAGTGTAAACATTAAATAGAAAATAATTTAAAAAAGGTGTCAGAAAATAGATAATGGAACCATAATATATTTTATGAAGTGGTAAATTCTCTCTTTTCATTTAGTACCTACTAAAAGTACTAAATGAAAAGAGAAAAATAGTACTTTTTCCTACAAATTTTCCCATTTTTATTAACTTTTATCCAGCTTTTAAGAGCCGGAATAGCGTCAAAATTTATTTCCGGACATGCTATTTCCTTAACTTTTCCGGATTAAGGAAGACCCCATCATGAGCCCCAGCCGAGGGCCATCAGTCACCCCAGACTGCCCCTGGTATTACCTTTTGCCAAACACCTTCTTTCTATTATTTGTTCATGGCCATGCTGTAAATTCATTCATAAGCCTGCAAGGCACCTAATTGCCATTTGTGACGGCTAACTGGACCATCCTCCCAGATTTACTGTCCTCAGGGCATTTTGTTGAATGAGAAAATATTAATTAAGAAACCTGTCCCATTCAGCCTCTCCGTATGTCTTATTGGAAGACAGATCGGGGGGAGTTGTATCTTGGACTTGGGGTGAAGGTGGGCAGGGGGAGAGGCGAGGTGGTTGCTGAGAAGTGAAGGACGTAAAGGTGCGACTGGCTCCCTACCCTCTCCTCACGAGTCTCGAGGAACCAGGTGTGACTGGGGGAGGGAAGATTGTGGTGAAGTGTTGTCAAAAGGAGGAAGAGGGGGGAGAGCGAGCCGTGATTAAGCAAAAGTCGCAAGGGTGGGCGAATCTCTGAACCTTGTTTGACTGCTAGTTGGTACGTGGCCATTATTTGTTCAATTCTGTGATTCCAACCGTTGATGTTGGATGTTTACGAAGAATCGAATCACGCAAGTTCTTTATACTTCGATATATCGTGTTACGATACCATGTGACGCAAGTCCATTCGGGGTGGGAAAATATTGAGGCAGTGAAATGAGCGGTATGATGCTTACGCAATCGTGTGATTAAAATGGAATTCATTATCAACTTTTATTTTTGATGGAGTGCCCAATATATATTACCGTATTATCCACTAGTTTTTTATGTGTATACTTTTATTTAAAAAATAATTATAAAATAATATGTGACTCTAATCCTATACAATGATGTATTCACCCTCTTCATTGTGGTGATGTGTTGATTTTAATTTTTAAGAACCACCAAATCTCTTTAACGAAACTGAATTCTAAATACATGTGCCGGGTTTCCCGTTCATTGTTGGGTGGATCGCTTGTATCGTTTGGATCGTGGCTATTGAATTCGTCATCCATGAGGGAGTGAAATAAACAAAATTATGTTGAAAATATTTTCGAGATTTATTGGCTAAGCAGGACTTTTTGCTTTAAATGGTATGAAAAGAATATAATATTAGTACGCCAAAACTCATTGTCTGGAAATATGGCCTCAGTGGGTGAGAACGTCTTTGAGGATGATTTGAACTGACATTCTGAAAGCGGTGCTGGTTTTAAGAATCATTCCCATCTTGTGGCCAACAGTGAATGAATCTGAGACAACTAGCCAAGTCATTCGGGGTTGGAGGAATAAACTTTATTTGAAGATGTCGGTCAACACTGGTTCCTACGAATTTCCGTTTGCCTTTTCCCTCTTCACGCTTTTATTTCTAAATTATAAGAGGGTAGGAAAATATCTCCTCTCGAAGATATACATTCTCATGTTGAGCGCGCGACATTTTATCCGGCATGATAAAACAAACAAAGAAGGATCCGATGGTCATTTGTTTATGCTCATCTTCTGGAGTTGTAGATGCCAGAGTTGATTTAAGAAACAGAAGAGATAACTTCCACCTGATATTTACTTAGATTTTTTTAAGTGAAAGTTTTGTTGATTCATATGATAGAGCGGTACTGCCTTTGAAAAATCAGCATGGATTACTTATAGGGATTTATACTGGGTACCAAACAGTATTTCGACACCTAAACGAAGTGATAGTGGCTATCTGAACTTGGTAATGAGAGGGAGGCTTGTACTCATAAGTTAAAGGGGGGTGGCGAAGTACTAAAGAGATGGGAATGTTGTTTCAGCGGTGACTGCGCCCGTTGATACATATGGCATGTCGACGTGGATAGAGGACAAGTGGGCTACGACTGACGACGCTATATTAGTGAAGCATGCTCGCCTGCACTAACATTTCTAAGAATTTAGTTTTTTCCCTTTCTTGATCTCTACGTTTACTTCAAGACACTGAATTAACATTTGTATCTAATATTAAGGTATAGATATGCCAATTCTGCATCGGAGATGTTCTTAAATTTTATTTATTTCCCATTACGTTATTCGAGATTTTCGCTGAATGAGCATTTTTAGCAGCAGTGTCTTTAAAATGTCAGAATTCTTGAAAAATGAGAATGAAATTATTTGCAACAATTGTGCCTCCTAATGAGTTTACGTAAAAGTGCGTAGACAACTTACTCAATGATTGTCTTTTGTTTTGCGTTTGGGATGTTTGCCATTCAAATTAAATGATATTTCTTACTTTCGTATGTTCTCTTCTTCTTTAGTGAATACCTCACGGCGAAGTAGAAATCGTATTTTCGCTTTTTATTTCCAGAAAATCTTGTTATAGCAGCTTATTTTACGAAAAAAGAGTTGTCAGGGTTATTGTGAATATATTGTTCTCCAGGGGATTAATGGCGTTAATTCGGATTAATTAACCAAGCGAACCGTTGCGTAAATGGGCACGTGATCCGTTTCCGCAAGAATTAATTCCATCGTTGGGATTCAAGTTTCGTCCTTACATAGCCTTATTGCGGTTGATAAATGGGATTTTTTTCCTTGGCTCTTATTATATCGTTATCGGCTTAATACCGTCTGTGGCTCTTTACATGAATATAGGTCGATGTGGCATTTTGAGATCAAATATTTGATAAAACCATGTGGTATAAATTAAGTTATATTCTGGACTCGGTTTCGTCATTATTTACATTATACTTCTGCTCAGGCAAGTTGGCAAGTGAAAAAATCGAAAGAGTTCTCCAATTGTGAATTGAGCTGCCTACAAATGAAGGTTTTCATTTCTTCTAAAAAGTATTTCTGGTGATTCCAAATACATTTTATAAATGTTCCTAGATCTAAAAGCTATCTATTATATTAACCAATACACATTTGGTTCAGCTATCTATCAGAGAGTATCTTTTTGAGGGTGTACCGAGTTTATTTTTGACGGAGGAATTGTCGATTTTTTCTGTTATAAGGGATCCAATTTTTGAAATTTTGGAATTACTTTGCTAAAGTAATATCATTTTTAAATGATAAGCATTAGGAAATAAAGGTTTATTTTATAATGTCATATCTACTAGGATGGAAAAGCATCCCTTTCTGTAAGAATTTGAATCTATATTGCAGTATTGCGGCTATTAACTTTTCCTCTTTTATATATCGATGTGCATTTTTTTAGCTTTTCCGTCGAAGTTTGGTTTAGTTTTAGCGAGTAAAGATATCTATATCAAATGATTAACACCATTAAATGTAATTAAAGCAATTGGTGAAATGATAGCTATAAGGGAAGTGACAGTTCTGTTGGCATTGGAGAAGATTGGGGAGTGTACCTATTATAATGCTAGTTTATCTCTTAGCAATAGGAATTAGTCCAAACTGTCCAAGTATACTTCAGAACGGTCATGGATGAGTTTTTTCAAAAATAAAATCAGACAAACTAAGCGTGATGGGTTGGATTTTTTCATATTTAAAGAAACACATACAATTTTCCTTGATTGTAAACTATTATTCCGATCTAAGTTTCAATGTTCTCCAAATCCAACCAATGCTTTCAATCCAATTTTCGTGGTCAAACCATTTTTTGCCTTGAAGATGTAGTAGCATCGAAGCCTACGTCGCAATAAAAGTTTATAATCCTGAAAAATAGTTAGTGTTTCTTCCAATTTTTTCAAAAACGCCTCGCGAGTTTACCTTCATCTGTGGTATTCGAATTTTTTGGCAAAAATTCTTGTTCTTTTACGAAATTTGGCCCTAACTCAAATTTGTCGTGCGGAAAGTGATAAATTCGGCTCTTTGCCCATAGAAGCGGAAAGGCATACCTCTTGTTTTTATTCCTTTACCTTTTCTCTCCCTCTGCACGACGTCTTTACTTCCTAACTAATTGCGTTGAGGCACCCGAAGAAAAATGATTTCAGGGTCATTACCGTAAAAAGCAGGCGAAACGATAATGACTGTTATTAAGTGTTTATGAATAAGAGGGAAGGCTTCCTGTCTTCTTTTTTGTCTGTCGTCAGTAACTAGAAAGGATGCTCTTATCCTGTCATGCCCCGTGTTTTAGCCTCGTGACTTTGTAAAAATGGCCGCCAGTCAAGTGAATTTTTGCAAGGACTTTTTTTTAGGGCCAAAACTCTTTGCTTTTAAAAAATAATTTTAGCCGTTACACACCACTCCATATCATTAAATCATATATTTTATGCACCCGTAGTTTCTGTAAGATAAAATCCTGCATTTGTATGATATTTGTTTCAATGTAATCACATTTTTCATTATTTTTCCGTATCACATTGTTTTTTATTAACTCACAATCACTTTCTTGTTGTTAGAATGGAATGTAATGGTTTTTCAATCACTTTAAAAATATCATTTAATATCATGGACCTTAAGCCCTCAACGCTTCATAAATAAAGCTCTTTCGTTTCTTAGTAGGCGTGTTAACCTATCGCGAATCAAATGACAATCTTAATGCTGTTCTGTCATTCATAAATGGTGACTATCAAGTTCATTATTCGAATGGTTCAGAACCGGTTTACTTTTTTTAAACCATCAATTTTTTTAACGAATAAAGATTTCTATATAAAATAATTATCATCATTAGCAATTAGTGAAATGATGGCTATTAGCATAGTGAGAGCTCTGTAGACTATGACGAAGATGGGGGAGTGTATTATAATGTTAGTTGATCTTTGAGCTGTTGGTATTAGTACAATCTACCCAAGAAAATTTCACAAAAATGAAAATATTTCGAGACGGCGAAGGAACCGTATTTAAACGGTCATCTTTGCCACCTTGCATCCTATGGTGATTTCTGCTTGGAAAACTCTTCCTAAATTAGCATTCCGATGGCATATGAGCTTAAAATTATCTGCTGTTATATGTGATGTCTTATCGCTGAGGGGACATAAAACATAGGAAATTTACAATATAATTTTTTGAAGAGTCAAATTCTTCATGGTTTGAAAAGACGTGAACTATTCCCCGCTGAAAAAATGTAGTATTATTTTCATTTCGCGATAAAACCGTTGTTTTATATAACAATTTATTTTTACTTTTGTACTACTATTTTCATTTAACCTTATTTATCGATGCATCCGAAGGGAATTGCGCCACTCTTCATCACATTTAGGGATTCGGTAGAATAAATACTGTACATCTTGCGATTATACAACGCAGTCCCCTGCAGCATCCGGAATGTAACGATGGATAAGAGGAACCAATGTCCGTAGTTGTGTCCGGGGAGGGTTTGACGATCGTGAGGAGAAATGTATGGAGGAAGATATTCGCACGTGACAATTTTGGCGATGGAAACAGTACAGGGGACGAGGATTCTTCAAGCCGCCGATCCATACGTTGGCGTTATCGTCGCCTCGTCGGAAGAGGGGGAAGATATACGTGCCGATTCATATCAAGAAACGATGCGTATCATATTACGACGAATTATACTATAAAATCGCACCATATTATATCAACAATACGTAACGAATTCATATCATATTTTCATACCGTGTTGTGATGAAGGAGAAGGCGTATTCAGTAATCACATATCAGGAATTACCACGAGAAATCAATCTTATTTTATGTTTTTCTTTGCAACATATTTGATGAAGTTCTTCCCGGATTTGATGGGTGGGTTTGGTGGGTCGGTTGGTCGGTCGGTTTGGCAAAGTGTTTAACGGTAATCCCTTAGGTTCAGGGTCAGATCCCGGTAGAAGTGGTGAATTTTCAGAGTTAACTATGCGCATATTGGGCTCACCTGTATCAAAATATCCGAAAATATACAGGGCTTCTGCAGTTTAGTTTTGAACAATGGCGCGATATATTTGACTCAAAAATCTTGACGCTGACGCTGACGCTGTATTGGTAACTGCATTGCAGTTATGTTTCCGATGTTCAGCCGTTGCTGGTAATCGTCGTTTTGGCGTTATTTTTTAAGTTGGCGGTTTTGTGTTAAGTGGCTTTTATGAGATTATTGCATCGGGTGTGTAAGTGCTGTTTTAGATCTTTGGTGTTTGAAGTGTGGATTGTCTGTGTAGTTCCATAGAGGAGTCAGTAGGTCGTTTTGTGTTTTTTGGAGTGATTGTTCGAATGATTTTGCTATGTCGTTTAGGTATTGTGTCATTGTTTTAATTTTTAGGTTATCGTGTATGTAAGAATTTCGAACGAACCAGGGAGCTCCCGTGATTGTTCTTAGTGTTTTGTTTTGTGTTACTGTGAGTTTATGTGAATGTGTTTTGGCTATGGATCCCCACGCTGGATAGCCATATGTGAGTATCGGCCTGATCATGGCCGTGTAGAGTATTTTCTTGGTGTGTAGACCCAGGTGGGGACTTTTGAGGAGTGGGAATATGGCTGCAGACGCACTCTTTGCCTTTTGCACTGCTGCTTTGGTGTTTGCGCTCCATGTCAGCTTTTCATCCAGGATAACGCCCAGAAATTTGGTTGTGTTGCTGCGTGGAATACGGCTGTTGCCGTAATAAATCGGGGTTGATAGTGATCGTTTGGTCTTTTTGGCGAACTGCATCACTTGGCTTTTTGCCGGGTTGAGCTTCAGTTTCCAGGTTGACATCCAGTCTTCGATGTCGTCGAGGTGTTCCTGGATCCGGTCCGCGGCCGTGTCTGGGTCGAACGATTTGGATATTATGGCAAGGTCGTCAGCATAGAGGAAGGTTTCTGTATTCGGATGGGAGGGAATGTCATTGATGTAGATGTTAAAGAGGAATGGGGAAAGGATGGAGCCTTGTGGGACTCCGGAGGAGATTGGTTGTTTCCCATCCTCCTTCTTCCTCTTCCTCTCTTTCCTTCTATCTTCCCTTCTATTATTCTCCGTTCCAAACAATTCCTTCTTAATATATGCCCTAACCAACTTGCCTTCCTCTTATGAATCATATGTATTAATTTTCTTTCCTCGCCTATTCTTCTTAGAACTTCCTCATTCTTCACTCTGTCAGTCCACTTCACTTTCAACATTCGTCTCCATACCCACATTTCAAAACTTTCTAAATATCTCTCCTCCTTCTTTTTAACAGTCCATGATTCACATCCGTACAACACTACACTCCACACAAAACATTTCATAAACCTCTTCCTCATCTCTATTGGAATTCTTTTTGCTGTTAACAATGCTTTTACCTTTCCATACGCTCCTTTACCTATTGATATCCTTCTTCTTATTTCCTCAGTACAACTTCCATTCCATCTTACCAGACTTCCCAAATATTGGAAAGTCTGTACTTGCTGTATGATATTTCCTTCTAAGGATATACAAGCACAACCTTCTTTTCTGCTGATTCTCATCACCTTGGTTTTATTTATGTTTAAGTTCATTCCAAATTCCCTCCCCACATCCATTATATCATCCATCACTTGTTGTAAATCTTCTTCACTTTCTGCCAGCACTGCCTGATCATCTGCATATTTAATTGTTTTTATTCTTTCTCCTCCTATTACAACTCCTCTAGCTTTTTCTAAAGCTTTCTCCATCATTTTTTCTGCATAAACATTGAAGAGCTCTGGAGAAAGGCAGCACCCTTGCCTCACTCCTCTTCCTATGCCAATTTCTTCTGTTTCATCATCTCCAATTTTTATAACTACTACCTGCCTACAATACATCTCCTTTATTAATCTCCTATCTTTCCAATCAATGCCAATGTCTTTCAAAATTTTCAATAACACATTCCAATTAACCTTATCAAATGCCTTTTCCCAATCAATAAAGCAAATGTACAAATCTCTATTCACTTCCATCATTCTTTCTCCTATCATCCTCAAGCATCCTATTGCATCACGAGTCCCTTTACCCTTTCTAAATCCAAATTGATCTTCTCCCATATTTTCTTTAATTCTTCCTTCGATTCTTTTTAATATAATCCTTGTAATTACTTTGGTAACATGGCATATAAGACTAATTGTCCTATAGTCTTTACATTCTTTGGCATTACATTTCTTTGGTATTGGTATTAGAATAGTTTTAAGTAGATCATCAGGCCAGCTCCCGGTATCATATATCCTATTGATTAAATTTGTTAATCGACTCATTGCACTGTTAACTAGGTTCTTTAATGCTTCTGATGGTATTCTATCGCATCCCATTGCTTTCCTTTCCTTGAGATCCTTGATTGCCTTTTCCACTTCTCTTCTCTTCTCAGTTCTACTTTTATCATGATATATCATCCGATAAATAACCGATATCATGGTATATAATCCAATATATCTTGATATTTGTATCCGGCCCGATAATGCTATTGTTATCGTCTCGATATTAGCTACCGTAATTGTCAGGAAAAGGTTGTAAAAAATGATTTAAAATTATTCGAATACAAATAAGCTCCTACTATACATTATGAGGTAAAGTATTGATGTAGACTAACACCTTTTATATAATGATTTATTTTATTCATAGTTGACATGTGTAACCAGGGTGACGGTGAATCACAGCTAGGCGGCACGGAAGTACCAACGCGGGCTCTATTTTTAGAGTACCAAATGCCTTATAGAACGCTAAATTTCTGGTAGGTTACATATTTTACGAGATGATGCTCCCCATCGTTCTAAACTTACAATTCGCCACTATTTTTAATCTAAATATTATACGTCCTGGCATTAAAAATGCATGTAGTATGCAAAGGTTGTATGCTGCTATGTAAATACGCACGATGCATAAAACCACACTGAAAAGTTTGAATGCTACGAAGGTGCAGAACTGAATTTATTTTAGCCAAATTAAGTCCAATGAGTTCGAAATTCTTTTGAATCGCCACCTTCATTCGAAGATTTTATTTCATCCCAAAATCGGCCCATAAAATACATTGGTTTTTTTGTCTGAGGTGCATCCTTTTGCCGTTGGGGGAGAAAAAGTAAAAAAGACAAAAAATAGCGAGAAAAGCGCGTGAGGACGGAGGAGAAAAATAAAATTTTCGATCACCACCGTGTCGTCCCAAGAGTAAAATTCTTTTTTCTTTAATCTCCCCATGGAAAAAGGAACATAAAAAAAGGCTTCGTACCCATCCTTTGTCCCGCACATTTTTAAGCTTCCTTCCTGCGAAGATAGAAAAAGGGGCGGTAGAGGATAGGACACCCCGTTTTCATCCCTCCCGCTCCCTTTATGCTTTATCTTCCACTCTCCTTTTTCCATGCCATTGCTTTATCTCTGTAGACCTCCCAATGTCCTTCAAATCTCGTATTCCCTCAGTTACACCTGTACGAATTGTCATATTTCTCTCCTTTTTTCTTTCCTAGTTTTTTTTCACTCTCGTGACCTATTTTCGTTTTCACCCTACACTTTCGTGGGTACAAGCGCTAAGCGTGTTCAATATATATTTCTTTCGAGGTCTTCCTTTTCCGTCCTTACTATCTTATTGCCCCTCGCCGATTATCTTTATCAGTCTATGATGGCGGTACATTTTTTTGCAGAGTTTGACCAACTTTAACTATGTTTATGCTGTGAGTGGTATTAATATAAAGGCAACAGACGAAGTGAAGTACCTAGGATTTACGATAACCTCGAACCTATCGTGGGGAACACATGTAAGAAATATTTGCGGCATAGCCCTGAAGAAATTAGGATTCGTCAAGCGTATTGTGGAAAGATTTTCGGATGAGAAAAAAAAAGAAAGGTGCTATTTCTCACTCGTCCGACCGCACCTTGAATATGCAGCGAGCGTATGGGATCCGGTACAGAAAGACTTAATTCGCGAACTGAAGAAAATACAAAGGATGGATGCACGGTTCGTTAAAAACCGCTACGGGCGTACAGACATCGTTACTCAGATGCTAATCGAATTAGGCTGGGAGTCGCTGGAGACTCGGAGGCAGCGCGCTAGGCTTAGATTGCTTGAGCAACTAAGAATGGGTATGTTTAAGAGCGACACGGAGAACATAATATTAGCGCCGCACTATATTTCCAGGTCCGACAGAAGAGATAAATTACGAGCGATGTTTTGCCGAACGGATGGATATGGGAATTCGTTTTCCCCCGAGCCATAAGAGATTTCAATATATGCTAGTCGTAATTTCCTTAGAGCGCTTCCTTTTTATTTGTAAAAGTCTGGTGTCCTAACAACCCCTGCCACACGCATTTTAGGCGGCTTGCGGGGTATAATGTAGACGTAGATGAATATGTCGATTAGGCTGTTACGTTTCCTTGTCAAGGTTTTTACGAGGCTTCTCATTTATCTTACTCTTCCTAGGACTTCCTCATTACAAACTCGGTCGATCCATTCGATTTTCATCATTCTTCCACAGCACCACATTTCGAAGGCCTCTAGCCTGGGTTTCTCCACGGCTGTCATGGATCACGGCTGTCACGGCTCCATGCACAAATTTGATGTTAATTTGTGTTATATTTCTGTTTTTATCTAATAATTTTCGTAAATATTCGTGGTTATGAAAGGCTATTTACGGGTGAGATTTGCTCAAAATAATCGTGTTATTTGTGCCTAACACAGCGAAGTATTTATGCTGGATAAATCGAAATTAGGACGTGAGGAATCAGGTAAAAATCTAATTAATCCTATTATTTCCCACATATCTTTGTCCTTCTCGCCCTTTCTCAGATGAAAGGGTTTCGATTTATATAAAACCAATGGATACAATTCTAGGCTGTAACCGTGGATATGAGGTACGGAGATTTGTTTCTTCAGCAAAACACAAGTGATTTTTGGAAATGGCTTCCTGGTTAATCGAAGTGATAATATTCTTGGTTTTCATTTTTTCGGCAGTATCGTTTGAAAGGGTTTTAACCCCCTTCCCATCCAATGTCCACTATTTATTCTACCGAGAGGGAATATTGTTATTATGTTATAGCAGAGAGGGAAATTGACAGTAGCTAATTTTGTCTCATTTTCATTTCCAATTTTCTTAGCATCTAGAAGACTACAGTATTGACAAATAGATGCATGTGTTCAAGTATGTCTTTCCTGGACCCTTTTATATTCTGTCGCTGAAAATCGTTGACTTCCTTTCCCCATTTTCACGAAATTCTCTTTCAGAACCTTTCTGATCGATCTATATCCAACCACCTCTAACCCTTCCCGGAAAACTCATATTTTTTCGTCCCTGTCCTTTGCTCATTCGTCTTCTCTTTCATGTCCTTCTCAACTGATTGCTTCCTTCCTTCCGTCTTATTCCTTCTTTTTTATCCCTCTCTCAACCCCTCTCCTTCATCCTCCTCCGAGTCCTCTGCCTCCCTTTGTAATCCCTTTTGTGGGCGGTTTCGTCGGAGGAATCCCTTTTTCGAGGACGTTCCTCCGTCCACTTTCTGCGTCCAACTTCGGTTCGTATTTGTTCAGCAGAATCAGGAGTTGGGCCACCTTCTATGAAGAAACGGAATTCTCTGAGCCTCCTTCAGTTCCTTTCCAAAGATATCTCTCCTTAGGCTACAGGAACTTCACTTTCGTGTCCATAAGCCCCGACAGTCTTCACATTGCAACGAACATTTTTGATTAATTGCTTTGTGAAAGACTTGGTTGGTGAAATGGATAGTTTTAAGCGTTATTCGTGAAACTGCTTCCTGTTCAATTAAAAAACCTTGTAGAGTACACATACGTAATTTTATTCGACCAGTATCGTCGCTGTGTGACATCTTCGGGGACCTGTCAGTCACCTGACGATGTCGCAGGGTGACAAAATTGGTCGATTACGATAATGCATGCGAAATATACAAGGTTTTTGATTCAACATTTAGGGCGGTTTTTGCGAAGAAAATGGCTAAAGTGTTTGGCGTATTATCACTTTCTTAGAAGAGGTTGTTAGTTTTGAGGAAATGCTAATGGACCGTGTGAAATTATATTTTATATCATATTTCACTTACTATAAATTGGTCAGTGAGAAATAAAAATTAGTTGATTCAGTAATTAGCTTGAAAATAATAACTTCCTATTTCTTACAAGCTCGCCGACCTCTAGCGGGATACCTCACTTATATGAAACAATATGTGTAAGCAAACTTAAATTTATCTATAGACAAAAGTAACTAAACCATTGAAAGACATTTTCTACTATCCTGTCGGAGCCCAGATTTGAAACAAACATGCCGAACAATTGGCATATTTTGAAGGGCTGGTGTGTCTTAAATACGTCTAAAAATATTCACTGCTCAATCAACCAATACCAGTGCGTTGCATAACATCAACTCAATGGAAAACTTCGTTGGATCGCTGATGCAAGCTCTTTGATTCGGTAAAAATCACTCTCAATACAATGAATGGTTATTTTGTGAACGCCTGTAAGTTTAATTTTAGGTGCTGTTACTCTCGGAAAACCAGCAGTTCTGAGCAAAAGAAATTTAATTTCACCTGGGTTTTTTTCTTTGTGTGCAATATGTTATCTACGAATCTCTTTCCACTTGACAAACCATAGGCCACGACTGCAAGCACGTTACATACACGAAGTGTGAAATTCACCTTGAAAAAATATTTAGCTTAGCCGGGATTCGAACTCGGATCTCCGGATTATGTTAGTTCAGTTATGCTCAGTCAGTTATGCTAGCCAATTACACCAAGCCTAGATGTTGAAGGATTTGAGTGAGCCGAAATCCGAGGGAGGTCCGGGCTCGATTCATAGCTAAGCCAAATGATTTTTTCATGGCGAATCTCATCCTTGTTATATATATGACTTCGCACCCGTGCGCGTGACTGCATAAATAGTCACTTGTATGAAAGACAACTCATAGACGACACACCAAGTTCACAGAAAGACGACTCATGGTTTACCATGTAGATGTAAGAAATCCATTACGGTGTTAGTGGAGGGGTATAAACTGTAGATATGAGCGCCATCCTATCAGCGCACAAAGGAGAGATTTTACTGTATTCGGGGCGTGGGAGAGGGAGAGGCGAGCGGGTAGGGAACGGTAGCGGCCTGCCGCTCTTCTATCCGAGACGCTGTGTGAATGTTGGAATATTTTCTTCGCGAACGCGCAATCAAATTTCGCATTGCGTGGCTTAACGGTGGAAGATACCTCAAAATGCTCAAAATTTTTGCTCTAAAAGCAAAGGTTCACCAAGAGGTCTCACATGCTTCAGGCCTCATTTTTGATCAGTCCCACAACTTTCATTGTGTCAGATGGATTTGAAAAAAATAAAAGATTTTTCCGATCCTCCCTAGTATTCAGGGTGGAGAAAATTTTTGCCACGAAATTTTAGCCTTGGATAACCTAGGTCGAAAACGCACCATTTTTAAATTACTGTCGCATTTCGATTGGCAAAGAGTTTTTTCTCTGTTGCCAGATGCTCTGGGCCACTCAACACTTCGAATACTTTGCCTACATTTGACCTTATCCAGGGTTAAAATTTCGTGACTCAATTTTTCTCCACCCATTACAGTCACGCTGAACCTAAAAAACAATGACAGCAGTAAAATATAAGCACAAAATGATAAGTTCTGAAACTATAAACAGCACAGTGTTTACGTACAAGTTGTCATGCCTCAAGTACACACTGCGTATTAATCTCTTTGATTGGATTCCCAGCCTGGGTTTTAATACACGAATGCAGTGGCGTAACTATGGGGGGATAGATCCCCCCAAAGCCTCAGATAAATGAAAATATTATTTGAAAATATTGTCCAGTTTATAACAACTACATTTGCTTAAAGATCAATTTTTAGTGCAAAATTAATGTAAAATGTATTTCCTGGCATGTCATTTTTCAAAACTTTTACCAGATTTTGCTTGGGGGGAGAGGGCGCCATCTTATCCCTCCCAACGCATATTCCTAGTTACGCCACTACACGTATGTAATATCTTCCTTCGTATCCAATCATCCACGACGTATCAACTGGCTTCCTCCTCCTTTCTCCTTCTGGTCTCCGCGCCCAAAGACCTCTAGCCTCGTCCACTTCCACAGATTCCTTTTTCTGCTGCCCTTCCGTCCGTCCGCCCGTAGGTGGTAATCGGCTTACGCACGAACAATTTGGAACTGAGTAGATCGTCGTCTCTCGGTCCTCGCCCTTGCCCAGGTTTCCCACACTCCTCCCGCTCTCGCAGCCATAGTGTCCCCAAGGACTCTTTTATCCTTCCTTTTCTTTTTTCTCCGAGTCTCTCCCATTTTACTCCTTCCAATCTCATACAACCCCCGCACGGGTACGCTTCTTCCGGTCCCGTTGCCTCTTAGTAGCGATGCATTCACTCTTCGACGCGCGCGAATGGATGGACTCCTATTACGAGGCGAGTAAAGTTTAGAATAAGCGCGTGGAAAGGTCTAGGAGAAGTCTCTTTCTCGTCACCTCGTTTGAAATAGGTTTTCTAGCTGGAATGGCAAGTGAAACGAAACGAAAATGTTTCTTTTCAACCCGGAGCGAAACGCTTTTAAAGTTGCGAAATGTCGACGAAAAATAGCAAATTTCTCAATGATGAAAATTAGATGTTTGGCGTATGAAATATGCTAACAACTTCAAATGGGGCAGCTGAATCAATGTGTCAAAGGATATGTACCGACTCAGATTCCAAATTTTAATTAGTAGTTTTGTCTTCATTAGATTGTGTTCCTCCGTTGGAGAATTATTAACAAATTTTCTTTGCGAAGCTCTTGCCATCAGAATTCGTATCTGAAATATGTACATATGGGCTAAAATTGGTTGGTTTCATTGCAGCTAGGAAAATTGATCGAAAAACCCTGCTGTAAAAATGTACTCTCAATTCCACGATAGCTTGAATTAAATGAAGCGAACGTAATTGCATGCTCGGGCTTGATACCACGGCCAATAATAATTAATAAAAAGCGATTATATAATTTCCATTGCTGCAAATATTTTTCTAACATAGTGTGCAGTAGATATTAGGTGACAGCGTTTTTCTTGAGGATACACACATTATTATTTTTATGGTAAAACAATATAACAAATAGAAACTGGAATATGACACCCTATCATATATTCCAGAGACGACTCGTAGTGAACTCTGAAGATGTAAGAATTCCATTACGGTGCCAGTGGAGGGATATATAATCACGCTAAACATGAAAGCGGAAAAAAATGCTTTCGTAGTGAAATACAAGTAAAAGATGAAGAATTCCTCCACTGTAATTGAATAAAGTATTATTATTTAAGTTATTATTGTTAAGGAAAGGAGGAATATCTAGTCACGCTGAACATTAAACAGGAAAAAACAATGCCTTTGTAGTGAAATGTAAGTAAAAAATGATGAGTTCCAGAACATGAGATGGCATTAAATAAAATATTACTTTAATTCATCTATTATCCGTCCTTGGATCTTACTAAAAGGCACAGATACCTCGTTGCTAGGCGACGGTGCGTTATGCTTGTCGTCAGATCCAGAAGAGGAAGCTTGTCTTTTTCTCGCGGCGTGTGAAGCGAACAATGGGACTTCGAATAAATATCGTGCTTGGCCTTGGAATGCGATGAAAAAGCCAGCACACAGACGCTCGCATATAAACCCGTTTTGACAAGGGACAGGTGTCAAACACTAATCCAACCCAAAACAGCGAAAAATTTTGGCCAATATCTTCCTCGGTTGATAAGTTAATGGGCCGAACAATGGCCCGTTATGAGGGATGCATTATGTCCTCGGTCCCATTATTCCTGCTTTCCGCTCTCCGTTTACCCTGGGGCCTGTATCTAGGGCCCCCATTCTCCCCTTTCCTTTCCCCATCCACCGCGGTGCCTTCGCTCAGCTAGCTGCGAAGAGGGAAGGACGGCAAGTTTTCCAAAGGGAACGGTGGAAGGGACGTTGTAGTGGGAATTTTATCGCCTACGGTGTCGAAGAGTTGAAAGGAAAAGTCCTGAAGGGACATCAGGGACTGGTGGTGGAGAGGGCTTCCTGAAAATATTTTGGAAAAGACAAAGGGGAGGGTCTTCTTGAAGATGTGAATGGCCTTAAGAAGTCTATCAGCGATATGACTCGTGTTTAAAGCAGGGTTGCCAAGTGAAACGATACGAAAATGTTTCGTTTCGACACGGAGCGAAACGAAAATACGAGGCCTGGGTTTAGTTTCGTTCGCGCACGAAATTAAAATCACCAAGGAGTTAAGTTTCGACCTAGGAGCGAAATTAAATTAATGGAAACTCCACTGCTCATGGTTAAGCTTCGATACCCGAAGTTGAGTGGAGGGGGATAAGAGAAAATAGTTTCGACCCATTACGTTTGACATATGTGTAGAGAGGTTAAAACATTGAGCTTGAAAATCTAATGGCTATTTTGCGTTCAACGTTCTCATTTTAGTGGTAAAATTATTAATGCCTCTTGCATCTAATGGCGGTAGGCCGAACCTCTACTTCATTCAACCATACTTCGCACTCGGTGTGTGGGTCGAAACTAAACTGTTCGAAGGTGAAGAACGTGGTCTCTCTGGTGCGAAACATCATCTTTGTTTCCTTTCGTACCAGAGTTTTAGTTTAGTTTCAACCCGAAGTAGTTTTGACTCCGATTTCGTTTCGACCCTGGGTTTAGCTCCCCGGGTTTAATTTTTTTCGCTTCGTTTCTACATTTCGCTTCCGGGAACGAAACTATTGAAATTTTACTGGTTTTGACATTCGTTTCGTTTCACATGCCAACCCTGGTTTAAAGGAATAGAGTCCAGAATATGGAGGAGGGGAGGAGTAATGAGGCAACTTTATGAAGCAAGGGTTTGTGGGATATGCTGGTACAGGAAGACCTGTAAATTAATTCGATTTACCATGTATAGATTCCCACACCAATGATGAGTGGCGCGGTGTGATTCCACTACGATATTACTGAAGAGCTTAATTTTAAACAAGAACGTCTATTGAGTGTGTGTAATGTTTATCTTTAGCCTCAAGAAAGATGACCATATTTCCCTCAATTTTCCAAGCTTACATGGCTAAAGACCGAAATCAGAAGAATATGTTTGCTTGGTTCATGTATGCAATGTTTTTTTTTCAAAATCAGCAAGCCGGTTATCTGAAGCAATTTTCCTCCTTGGGAAAATAATAGCTAATGTTACCACCCGAATGAATCGTGGTTAATTGATTCTTTCTCTGCTCAGAACTACTTCTTACCAGAAAACCTACTATGTTTTCGGGGTTATGTTGTGGAATAGTATTCCTACAGACATAATAAAATCCAGTTCAGTATTTGATTTGAAGTTTTATTGTATACATTCAGCCAAGAAGGGTCTTCATTCAATAATTACGCTAAGTCTCATTGAAGGATAATTGTTATTGTTCATAATAGTACAGCTGCTTTGAGAATATATGTGTTATCGAGCTCAAATATTTATGATTATTTGTATGCTCTTACTGGACGAAGACATTCATGGACAAATAATTTTTATTTTATTCTATGAGCCATCAGCAATCATCCTGATAAGTTCTTTAATTAATAGCTCCTCTCATTCATTATAGAGGAGCCCTTTTTTCGCTGACGCTAGGCTAAAAGAAAGCCCACCAGCTTTTAAGGTGGTATATGCAGGTGTAGCACCTTTAATTTTAGGAGAAAGAAGAAGCCGAGATCTATTTAAGATGGAAAAAGCAAGTTCCTAGGGAGAGTTCCGAAAGATCGCACCATATCCATGAGGTTATGAAGATATGACATGATAATGGGGACGAAATTCCAAAGAAAGACGTGAAAAACTAAAAGGAGGGGCTGAGGAGTAGAGAATAAATTTTTACCCCATAACTCGTTCATCCAGTTCCGATTCCCGTGAGACTTGGCGTTTCACAAACGTTCGGAAAACGTCTTAAAACTCGTCGCCTGAGTCGAACAACAGCGCTCCTTTATTTCCAAGATTTTAAGCGCATCTCCATTTTTCATTATTTTTTTCCTCCTATTTAAAAATCTTTTCGTTTTCGAATATTTATTTTTCCGCCGCATTCAAGAACTGGAGGTACCCCGAGATCAAGAAAAAGGAAATAATGATATGTTGGTATTCCGCTCAGCGGAGGTGGGTTGGCTGTGCACTGGCAGGTTGGTGGTGGCAAGAAAAGGGTTGGTTAAAGATTTGGTTGCCATGGTGGACGTATGGAAGGGGGCTGCTGCATTGTTGTGCGCAACTTTTCTCGCTTCCATTGTCCCTGCTGCGTGGTATTTCTTTTCCTTTTCATCGCTCGTTATTACATATCTCGATCCCCTTTCATCTTTTCCTCTCGCACGTGCTTTTACCCCATCTTTATCCCTTACGATCCTTCACTCGTCTCCTTGCCATTACTTCAACTCGAGAGCACCGAGTAATTTCGGGTTTTCTTCTCTCCTTCTTTCTTACTCGTTTCGGATTTCGTTTCATTTTGCCGTCTCAGACGGATTTGAGATTTATTTTTCTTTATTTTTTTTCTCTTGTCTCACTCTTTCGCGAGAAATTATTTTCTTTTCTTTGCTTTCGCCTTCCATTAGAGCCACCGAGAGTCTTCGATAGATTTCCTCATTCGTGCAATACATTTGGTGCGTATATTTGGGCACGATAGAGTGAAGGTATGCATTGAAGAACTATTCATTTCAGTGTAAAATGTTTTTCAGGAATGAAGTAGAAGGAGGGATTACTATACATCCATATACATTTATTCTATGCACAAAATTACAAACCTCACAAATATGACTGCAGTACGTAATAGCACTTCATAAGTTTAGCTCATATTTATGGTCAGATGAGCGCAACGACATTATTCTTGCAATTTTCACGATGAGTACATTGATTGGATTTCATAGTTTATTGTTACCATGGATTGGGACATATATTATATAAAATTAATGCTAAGCAAGGAATATTATGGAGACTACCATTGCATCTTCTAGTCAATACGAACTGAGTGTCGTATAATTGTATAAGAATTGGGTAAATTTTATTAATTCGTTTCACCCACAATTAGGAAAATACTTCATAAGTTTCATTAGCATAAATCAAGACAAACTGGTACTGTGAGGAAATGTAGAGAAAATATTCGGCGAGATTTTTTTTCGAGAAATTTTCTGTGCGTGTCATTCACCACTTAACCAACTTTTTTGATGTGACAAAACTTTTAAGAATCGGAGAACGAAGAACATTAAGAGAAATGTAATAAATGGGAAGATTTTTGACGAATCAAGAGAAATCTTTGTAAATGAGTGACTTTTAAAGCCAGGTACTCGTACGCAACACAGTCAGGGACTACAGAAAATCTTGAACAGTAAAATGAAAGGAGTGCGTGAAAGGGATTATCTACGGTTGATAAAAAAATGGAAAATCATGCTCCGGGAGTAAATTCTATATATATATATATATATATATGCCACGAAAACTAAGAAGTTCAGGAGCACTGTGAAATAAGTTTTCATGTCTCCAGGTTATCGATGAAGTAATGATGGGCTCTAATCGTAATAAAAGAACATTATATACTTTTGGAGCCAAAGAAATCTAAAATTAATGTGCTCTAATCATTTTACACTATAATTTAAAATAAATTCAGTAAAAGGAATATAGACAGCTCGTGACGCGTGGGCAAGACAAAAATGAACGCTTGACAGTGGAGGGTATTGTTTCACCGAAGTCTTTTGTATGAACGATCCGAGATGTCCGTTAAAATAGCCGTGAGGGTATGCACAAACCAAGGTTGGCATTTTGTTCGTAATATTCCATGTATTTTTAACACCTGAGATGACAATTTTTCCCAAGGGCTTTCGAAAAATGTGCGAGGACCTGTCAAAATGTTTAGCGTTCTTCACGGAGAAAATTGGACGGAAAAAGCATCACCTGAATCAATAGTACCGCTCCACTACTCAAAGTTTGACGGACGGTTATCTATAGAATTTACATATCGTTCAATAATAAAAATTCGGCTATCCTGAAATCACTGACTGTAGGTTTCGCAAAATTTCGCTTTAGGCTACCTCATTTCCAATAATACTACTTGTTTAAGAAGTTTATTTTAAGTATATTAGTTTAGTAGTTGTCTATGAAATTAGCAAAGCAAAAAGCAAAGCTGGCTTCCATTTACTATCATGACATTGCTTTGCTAATTTCATAGACAACTACTAAACTAATATACTTAAAATAAACTTCTTAAACAAGTACTATTAATAGAAATGAGGTAGCCTAAAGCGAAATTTTGCGGAACCTATAGTTTATGATTTTCCTACAAGCAGATTGACTATGTGGCGCATGTAGTTTGGTACCCTATTGAGATCACCTTTTCCTGGATTATGTTGAAGTGTATATTAATAATTCCATTTAGAAATAGAGAAAGATATTTTAAGAATTCTCACTGGAGAATAACTCAGAGAATTATTACCAAATATTACTGTTGTGTCTACAGCAATCACGTTTTCAATAAAATGCCTGAAACTTGCGAAGTATTTAGAACGGTACTTCAAATCACACAGCTATGATTGCAACACATTTGATGGTTGTTAATATGTTGCTAACATTAATTTGTACGCCCTAGTCATTGATGGGCATGGCTTTAGCAGTTTCAAAATTTGAGGGAATAAAATAATAGGAACCCTTGTTTCACTTCTTCAAAGGCCAATGAGCTGAGTGAATGGGTTACTTTTATCGTTCTTTTCATACCTTCCTTCTCGTTGTCTCAAAACTGAGGCTGTAAATAAAATGACCTTTTCCCCAATATCATAAAAGAATTGTAACTATGTGGAACTCGGCGGCGCAAATATATAATGGGCGGAGTTGAATACCTACCATTTAAATTTTCCACTCAAGGAGTTACGAAACTGTGGCTAAAAAGTTTGCAACTTCAATTTTCAAGGTTCGTGCTTGAAATTTTCAATTGTGTTTATTGCTCCCACGCACTTTTCATAACGAGAGAACAAGGTAGACGATGAAACGCTCGAAGAATATTTCTTTCCTTTCCGGCTCAAAGGCGTGTCCTTGCTTTGTTCGACGAAGCCTATGAATACCGTCATTGTTTCCTGCTTACTAATGAGCGTGTTTTTAATAATTGTGCGAGTGAAAGGGAGAACCGAGCTCCTTCCAAGATTTCGAGCCTACCTATGTATTTCGTATTTACGTTCACTTTCGTGTTTTCTTGGCGAATTGCGTTGGTTTCGGGAGTGAATGTTCCCTTGGGTCCGCAATGATTACCTTATGTTTTCCACCTTCATTTTTTCGCGTTCCTTGATTCCACGAAATTACAGAAGAGGATCCTCTAATGGGCCTCTAAATATGTTGTATCACTCACCGTGAATTTAAATTGGTTTACAGAAGTCGCAACTCGCGTCGCTGACGGACAAATTGATCCGAGCTTCACGTGGAAATAAGGTATAATTAGGGGTGTCAACCGAAATTTATATTCATGATGATGTGATTTATCGAATTCACAACTCTTCAATGCTATTCCTCGCAATTGCAAGCATTAAACTGCAAAAATATTGAAAAAAAAATTGGATCACATTGCACTCATCACCGCGCCGCGGACATTTTTGCAAGCCGATTAAGATCCGACCGAAGTGGCATCAGAAATCAGCCTTCTGTGGGATGCAATTGGTCCTTCCATATGGGATACCCTTCCTTAATTCGCTTGTTTTGAGATTTCCCCCCATACGAGCATGCATTCGAAGATTTGACGCTTGTCTAAGGCAAAATATTGGTCCCAGCATCTATACTTGAGGGTTCATGAGGAACTTGCCCTGGATCACTAGCGTCCTCATCTCACGAGAGAGGTGAACGAAATGTTTTTGAATAGGGAAAAGATTACTTTAGTTCTCTTAACGCCGTAAACAAGCGACCCTATAATATTCTGTTTTATGTTCCACCATCAATTAAATGTCTTTTCCAATGTATATACTTTTCGACCATAGAATGGAGATTGATTAAGTTAAAAAATGTGCCTAAAACTCACCCGCTTAATCGGTGATTTTGATTTAAAAAATTATTTAATGTGACTTTGATGTGACTGTTTCCTTACATTGCTATCGACAGATCGGGAATACTACGACCGTGAAAATAAGATTAATAATGTTATTGTGTAAAAACCTCTTTTCCATTCTTCAAACTACTTCGCCCGGCTAACGCTTGCTCATGTTGCAAATGAGCTTGATTTGTAACAGTGACCCTGAGGAATTTGATGTAAGGTAGGCAAAGCGTTAATGCGAAATATGACGGGCGGTATCTACCGACAGGCCACACATTTAAGAAGGGTCTGGCTCATACTGTGGCTCGGGAGCAGTGAGGAGAGGATGGGTGAGGGGTTGATAAGAAGTTGAGACAGGAGAGAAAGTGTTCAGTATTTGCTTTGACTCACAATTGGGTTGTCAGTACGATAGAGCCTTCGGAAGAACACGTTGCAAACATTTTCAAACACATTCTATTCCTCGCTTTGTCTGAGACGCTTTTGTTTCTCCCTTTTCTCCTAGTAAATTGTCACTCATAATTTTCCCTTCACGGAGGTAACTGGAATTTTCTGTGTGGGGAAAGAAGAATAAATTATACTGGGAATTATGCTGTCGCGTGCTCAGTTTATCACTCGCTTAGATGGTCGTAAACTTCTGTATATGTTTAGAGACAGGTTTATTAAAGAACTAGATAAAAGTTTAAGACATTTAGTGGACAAGAAAGATTTTTAGATACTTGGAAGGTGCTTGATAGATGCTTCCGTATGCGATGGAATAGGATGGAGTTAACTTTCATAGCTTCCATAGCCTTTGTTTTATTTTGAATATAATTCGATGTAATTCTTAGTGGTTTTGATAATTTGACTCTTTTGCTGGGATAATTAAAGCATCCAGCAAAATAATTTACCTTAGGCAAATTGAGGTAAAAGCCTTTAAAAAGCCAACCTCTAGCTCTTTGCTTATTTACATGATCATCAATCAAAATTTTATAATGTTTTATCATTGAAAATGTATGCGTAATGTGTATCCGTTGCATGACGGTGAACATCTTGTTACCTTTGAGCATTCTATTGCTATTGCGACAAATTATGGGAGAATTATTTTATTATTTACATGAAAAATGGTGAATGCGGAATTTCTTTATCCGCTAAATTCAATGTGAAGCATTCTCGTTGTAACCTGTGTAATGGAAGTGTAATGAATTTTTTGATATGCCGGCTACAATAACGATATCGTATTTCCGTAATAAAAATAAAAAAACTTTCTTACATTCAAATCAAGTGATGTGGTGCATTAAAATTGATGAATCGTGAGAGATATGCAGTGGAAAACGTGTTAAGCATTACAAAAAATGAAACAGTGTGAAAATACGCCAGAGAGAGAGAGGAAGATTTTTGAAAATTTACCTGGCAATATGTTGGAGATATGACAATGGTTGTGGGAATTCAATAGCGTATGAAGAGCCTTCCGAGTTAAGTGTGCGTAATCGCGTGTCCGTGGATTTTGTTTTTAACCTCTCATCTCATAGGAAGGTATAGAAGTTTACAAATCTAGCAACACCTGAAAACAATGGGAGGGTTCTAGTGGACATCGTCAGTATTCTTGAGGATTTTTATAGCATTTCAAAACCTTTGGATAAAATGGCCGAATGATGGCATTAAAACGTCTGGTAGTCTTTCGCAAAAGCTAAAAAAATTCACGTTGCTAATGGGTTTATACTCAAGGTAGTCACCCGATTGGAATAAAAGAAAACAATCGTGACCTATAGTTCCTGGCTTTTGAGGATTAAGTGATTAAAGAGAAAAAAATGACTGAAAACCCTTTCGCGGGGTGAAATCATTAAATATGCTGTGCGCTACCTATACTTGCGCTCCTAGGACAGTTTTTTTAAGGTTTCCTCATCGGACATCGAAACCATTACTATATTTAAGTCACATATTGTCAAAAATACTCAAAATTAAGAAATTTCATCAAAGATATCGGTTTATTTCGCATTAATTTTCATTATAAATCCATGATGAAATATGGGAGATTTGAATTGAAGGGTGAGTGTTTGAGATATTAGAGCTTTTAATGAATTTAATGTATCCGACAGTAGAATAACATCATTTTCAGATTAAAAGTCAAATTACTAATTTACCTCACCTTCATAGCTAATACTAAAAGCTACGTATTTTAAACGGAGCCATTCGGCTTCACTAAAATTTTTAAGAGAGATCAACTGATTGAGATGCTTTCACATTTTCAATTTTACCTACCTTACATGGAAGTCTTTTATTCGGGACGGATGACATTCGTGGCCAGTGGTGACGCTGCTGAGAACAAACGAAATGGTCAAGATCGAAATTTCAAAATCGAGCTTGTATCGAAAATCTTCCATTTCCTCGATTTTCGGCCATTATTGCCTCGTTTAGATTACGTTTGTCCGAGCGATCGTCCTAACGATTGTTGGCCGAAATAGTGCCTCATTCAGATTGCGATTGTTACAGCAATCGTTGGAATTATCTTGCATTCACACAACGTTGGTTAAAATCTGTGCTGCCCTCTAGTGCTGACATCTAAAGTGAACGACAAATTGACGGTTAGCAAAGCTGCTGATGTATGCAGGGTCAAGATATTACTGTGTTCAGCGAGTATTTAACGAATAATTTTTCTTCCGCCCTTATTCATCCTTGCTTGGACAAATCCATGAATAAAAAGTAGAGCGAAGGGAGCTTCATACTTCGCTCTATTTTTTTCATAACTTTGTCCAAGCAAGGAAGAATATGGGCGATAGAAAAATTATTCGTTAAATACACGTTTAACACAGTAATATCTTGACCCTGCACACCTCAACAGTTTTCAGAACCGTCAATTTCTCATTCACTTAAGATATCAGCTCTAGAAGGCAGCGTACGATTTAACCGTCGTTGTATGAATGTACTATAGTTCCAACTATTGCTGGAACAATCGTTGTCTGAACGAGGCATTAAACTCGATTTTCGATTTTAATCGAAATTGATTTTTCCATCACTATTAATCTTCGCCCCTGCCTCGTGGGGGGAGTTGGTTACGACGGAGGAGCGACTTATTTTTCATCTTCAAAAATAAAAAATAAAATGAAACAAATACGTAGATATTTTTTTCTGGCGCTGACTCCTCGAAAAAGTTGAAAGGGAGTGCATGACTTCGGAATCAGGTTGGTTTGAAAGGAGGGCGGGTTAGAGGACATGTCATTAACGTGTCTCCCTTTTCTTGTCGAGGAGGAAAAGGTGACGAACTCGGAAGTGGCACCTCCCTCCATCTCCGCGTGCATTCTTCCAAAACCTTGTCTCCGTGCTTGACGCTCTAGTTTTTTGGGCGCGCACTTCATTTCTTTACTGCATTCTCTCCCGCAAACTCATCCCTCCCATCATCTAAACCTTCTCGAGACACATTTGTGAGGTTAATTATTCACGTTGAAGCCACATCCCGAGTTTTGCCGCAAGCATTCGGGATGGAGGGACGAAAAAGTTTTGTTTCGCAAACCAAAGAGGACACACCACTTCCTCATCGTAAATGTGTAAATAATATTATAATATATAAAAGTCATTTCTTTAAAAAACAACTTTTTTTCTCGGGAAAAAAATTCAAGAAAATTGGATGCAAACGCATTTGTTTCTATGATTTTCTACCATTCTCCTTCCTCTTTATGATCGCAGCGCGTTCATCGGATTTTGGTGGCCATTTTATTAACTAATCTCCGTATTTACTTCTAAATTCTGAATTAAAATCGAGATAATGTTCTCATCATAATAAAATTGTTAAAATATTGGGTTGTCATGTGGTTCTGAGTTATCCTGTAAATTTCAGTATGTTAGCTAATAGGAAAGTGGGTTAAAATTGAGTTACAAGATTTAACGTAGACCAGAACACAAACAAAAAAGCTACTAAAAGCATTGTTAAAAACTATCATGACTAGCAAGGCCTTTCATCATATTTTCACCGGTTCATACTTTGATTATATTCTTCTTCATTAATCGTAGACATGTATATGCAGGTGATTGTTAGGTGGAAATACGTACTTTTATGTATTAGAGCAAAGTCGTATATTTAACTTCATCATCTGTATTTTTGCTTCTCTGTACAATACCTAAGTACTTGTAAGGTTAATTATTTACGTTGAAGCCACATACCGAGTTTGCCGCAAGCATTCGGGATGGGGCGACGAAAAGATTTTGTTTCACAAACTCGAGAGGTTGCACTACTCCATCTCACCTAGTCATAACTTCTTACTTCGCCACGAATTACTCGTTTAAAACTTACGTTATATTCTTGAAAACTTCTGAGTGTATTAAGTAGGGTCTTATCAACATATTCCTGCATCTCAAATTATAAATAATTACATATGAGAAAATACTGGGGTAGATGTTTCAAATTTCAGTTCCAGACAAATGTTGGAAAGGGTCTACTCTAGTATACCCTGTCACTTTTAATGTGGTAGTGTAAATATACAACCAGTCATTTGCTGCGAAAGAAGAGCCGTAGGAGATAAATAAAGATAAGATCAAATTTGGGGTTTTAATATCTAAATGAACGGGAGTTTTAGCATTGGTTTAGCATCGCTGACCATTATTGTATTCCAGAATGATTACCGTGTGGTACAGATGGTGCACTTAGAAAGTTAAACGGAATTATATGAAGTAAATAAGTATTAAGTCATAATCTTTTGGTTTTTATTCAACAAATTCTAGTAACTACGCATGATCGAGTTTCACCTAGAGTAACTTTTATAATAAGCAGGGGTGCGAGTATACAACCCGAAATCGACACTTTTGATGACTTTTGATTATGCAAGATTATTCTCCTGCCGCCTGATGGTCCATTTCTGAAGAGGAGTAATGTGAAAATAATTACTTACTTTCATTGTAAGATGTAGAGTTGACCGAATCACGATTTTAGCGTGAATTCCGTTGTTCATAAATTACATAATATCGCTGAGGGATAAACATAGCTCTTTTTACGATTCCTGGACCGTGAATGAAAGTAAAAGACCGCATAGCAAGGTATTGGGAAGGAATGGTAACCAGAGGCTTGCTTTCATTGGAAAATATAGCGTTGCATGAATCATGGTATCCACGTGAATTCCGTAGTTCGTAAATTACATAATTTAGGAGAAAAAGACTCCATCGCTGGGCGATAAACATACCTCTTTTTACGATTCCTGGACTGTGGATGAAAATATAAAAAAATAAACGCATAACGAGGTACGGGGAAGGACAATGAGTGCTAGGTAGGGTTGTAGGTATTATATACTGTGTTAGGAAGGGTGTGCGAAGTTGCGTGAAAGGAACATGAGATGAGAAGGGTGGAGTGAAGTAGGAGTACCTCGGGGTGGGGTATCGAATAGAAAAGAGTAGGCAGGGATATCCAGGGAGGAGCACACGCTGAGAACAAGGTGGGTAGTTCGGTAAAAAAATAAATCCGTGCGCTTCCGCCGCGAACAAACAGAATCCATAATCACATCCTCTTTTTAGGTTCCACGCCCACTAGAGGGTCCACTATATAGTCCCCTCCACTCCCCACTAACCCCCTCTGGCAGCCAGACGTCGAACTCCCCTCACACCCACTGATCACCACTGCTGTGCCATCCCTTCATTTCGGAGCCACGATCCGTCGTTCACTACAGAAAAAAGATAAATCTCTCTCGCGACACCCAGCCGACATCTCATCTGAGGTCTACTAGTCGCCAGCGTTGCCAAACTTACGAACCAGCCCTGCGAACGCGACCTGAAGAGAAAGCCAAGTCGATTGGTAAAGAGGGGACTCCATGCAATCAATAAATATGCACAAAAGATGAAGTTCGCCATGAAAAAAATATTTGTCGTTACCGGGATTCGAACCCGGATTTTCCGATTGTCGGTCAGGCGTGTTAGTTCATTACGCCCCTGATGATGAATTTCGCCTACAAAGGTGGTCTACAACGGTTTCCTTCTTGGCTAATTTGTATCGTTTCTTTATTTCGATCCTTGTAACTGTCATTGCGGCATAGTATCTACTTATATTTGAGTTTCATTGCGGGAAGTACCAGCGGATACATCTTCCGTGTTCTATCAGTCGTTTTTGTTCTCTGTGACGTCAGGGTATAAAAAACGACACGAAGCTGGTTAGAAGAACTTGGTTACATATTCTACCCTTGAACACGATGGCGGAATTAGCCGTTGAAACGCTGGGGCCATGCATCTAAAGCAATATACCCGAAACCCAAGAACAAAGACCATACGATGGGAGAAACTAAACTTCTACGGGACTAGTCAGGGCTATGCGCACAGTACTCCGTGCTGAATTCTTTCCGATTGAACCCACGTTGGCTTAAAAAAATGTGAGCGGGAATGAGTACATTTCAGAGGCGTAACTAGGAATATGTTTTGGGGGGGATGAGGGAGCATTGAGAGGGAGGATAAGGAGGGTTAGTGGGGCCTCCCAGGAAACAGGGAGAAAAACGTGTCCGCATTTTAAATCATTTTGACACTTGAAATTTAACTTTAAGCAGATTCAGTTATTATACGAGATATATCAAATCCAGACAAGATTTTTAAATAATTTTTTGATTTCTCTGAGGCTTTGGGAGGGGGGGGGGGATACATCCCCTTTCCTCCACCCGTAGTTACACCAATGGTGTATTTATTCGCGTAAACATAGAATATTTCTTGCGGTATGAACAGATGTAAATTGAATATGTATGAGGCTATAAAGACAGCGCTGGGACTTAGAATAGGTTAGCTGAATGACACTGTAGCTAACTAGCTTATGTATTCCTTAATGTACGTTTCTGAATTACCCTCGCATTTCAAACAGCATGCTTTGCATATTTTAGCTTCATAGGCAGATTTCGTTCATAAATAGGATATAGATTAAGCCGATAGCTTATGAGTCATATCGATGGCTAAGTTCCTACAACACGTATCTCAAAAATAGCAACCTTTCAGTAGAGGAAAAAAAAACGATTTATTTTTTTAATTGCATTTATATACAATTAAAAAAAATTAATTTTTTAAATTGAAATTAAAAACCAAAAATACATAAAACTGAAAATAAAGCATACATTTGCCAACAAAGAGGTGTTTTTTTCTTGAATTTTATTTTTTATTAACAGTATTAGCAGTATTAACTCAGGCTGGCCAAATTTTGAGGCACGTGTTGTTAGATCTTAGCCATCGATGTACATATATGTAGCATACATGTTGAGTTGTCTTTGTTCGGGGAGGTAAAAGTTAATCCTCTGGTGCATGTTGGTGATGGCTCACCCCCTGCCAAACACCTCCGTAGATGGCTTGCAGAGTAATATGTAGATGTATGCCTCGTGCTATGGTATATTTTACGCTCCTCTCCTCCTTTCGTTTCGGCAGCGATGGTTTCGGCTGAGTGCTTCCCTGTGTTGACTCACCATTTGCCGCCTCATTAGGGCGCATTTGTCCCCACGCTCCCTCTCCCGCTACCTGAGGTGTAAATCTTGTTTTCGTGCCGCGAGATGCGAGGGAGTGGATACGGTGGCGCCTCGTTTGGTGTCATTTGGATTCGTGGCCCCAGAACTTAAGCTCTCAATATTCTCATGCATTGTCTTCTCGGAGATTGTACTAATAATTTGCTCACGCCCCCTTGTTTCCATTTAAATTTTCGTTCTTTCCGGCTCGAGGTCTTTCGGATAAAGCTAATTTTATTTCTTTGCATAAAGTCTCTTTTCATTAAGGCTCCTGGTCATCATCAATATTTTAACGATCCTAAGATTTATTTAAATTGAAATGTAGTTGCAATTTTCCACAGTAATTTAATGCGTACGACGCGTTTCAGCTCATCATCTGGTACAAGAAATTGTGGCACATAAAACATCACATTTAGGCATTTGAGGAAGGAATGAGGGAGGATTTGAAAAGTATGAGGAAGGGGTAGGAAACAACAATCGTGGATGGACAGGTGGGTCAGAAGGAGGGTAAGGGACTGCTCCAAATGAGTTGCACAGGACAGGTTATAAAAGATAAATAAGAGAAGAAAAACGGAGTTTATAACATAATTTACTAATTATAATATGCAGAATAATATGTTTTGGGACTACCTTTTATTTCAATACTAGCTGACCCGGCGAACTTCGTACCGCCTAACATACAATGAACTTGTAGTTTAGTTGCACCATTTATAAATAAAGAGCGGCTGTATCGTTTTAATCATAGGTATTTGATTTATTATAAATTAAATGAGAAAATATTGATAAAATAAAAATTATACGCATTCAGTTGTTGGCTATTTGTGTTATTAACCGTAAAAAACTGTTTTTAGGTCTAAGTCCGTAGCGTAAACTTGGCTCGTTCACGGGACAGGTTAACGCTACGCTAGAACGAACGCTTGACTGATGCTCAAAATAGTGTAAGAAAAGCCCCAATGAAGCAGCATTCGTATCAAATGACTTTAGGCGCGCCAGTTATAGTATCTCTGTTTGGAAAAAATGCACTGCGTAAACGTGCTGCATGCGTAAACGCACCACGGTGTGCCCTACACATTCGGGTTTAATGTCTTGCGTCAATAGCCTTCTGATTAACAACAGTTTTTGTTTTATTAACAGGCGCAAGATAAAGCGAATGAAGCTAAATAAAAATAGCGAAGCGAAGCAGGGACGCAGCGAGGGGGTTTTTGGGGGTTAAAACTCCCCCAAAAGCTCAGAGAATCTTTTTATAAAACATTTGGTTATTAATATTAAGGGGACGGATGAGTCACAAAATATTTAACTGTTCACACAGCCGCAAAACCTACCATTTTGAATCTTTTATCCTAAAAAATGTTTGGGGAGGGCCCCCACACCTCTCGCTTACCTTGGCGAGTTTTCTATACCCTACAGACCCGCCAGTATTAGCTGCGCCTATCCTTAATTCCTAACTGCACCCTTGAAGCGAAGGAAGAAATACAGCGGATGGCTTACCGACTCGTAAACATACCACATATTATTTACCATGAGAAAATCATGGGTTTTCACCGACACATGAGAACAAATATCACAAAAACTGAAATACTGACCATGCGATTAGTTAATCGTTATCACGAATGCAACAGGAATTGGAAATTGAATACGTTTAAGCTCAAAAGGGCATATAAGTTGGGATCATGGAATCTTCGGATTGAGAACTTCCTCATCTTTGAATTTTCCTTTGAGTATAGTGGCGTGAATCACTTTCATTATCAGTTTTTTTAAATAACCAAACACGTTCCGTTGGATAGTTTTGGTTGGTTTAGGTTTCGTAAGATCATGAACACAGAGCCTACCTTTAGCTGTAAATCGTGCTGTGGTAAGCCAGGTGCGTCCAAGGACTTTAAATATTCAGATAGATAGTTGGTGACTTCGTCTTCGTTTATTAGAAAGTTAAAAGATTTGAATTCATGCAGAGTACACGGACATTACTGATAATCAACAATTGCTTGGAGATTTGTTTACTCACACGGTAGTTATGTGTTTGTTGACAACTCAATTCGAGCTGAGTTTACCTCTAATATAATTATTTTAATACTATTTTAATATTACTTTAATATTTTTAACATGTTTGAACATTATTTTTTTTAAATATTGTTAAAAATATCAGTCAATACATTAGTAAAAACGAAAAAAAAATCTTATTATTTTGACCGTCTTAACAATCAACTCCTAAAAACATATCTCTAAGATACAGTTGAATTTTTTTTGTGAACTTTTCCTATTTTTTAATGTCCTATATGTTATCCGGGGCTGAGACGAATCCAAAGAGCGTAATGTCACTAAAATCGGTGCAGCCGTTCTCGAGTTATAAGTGTTCTAACTAACACGATTTTCGACTTTCTTTTATATATATAGATGTCGAACTTCCACCGTATCAATCCTGAATAACCTTGAATCTGTTAAACTTAATCCTAAGAATGAAATCAATTGATTTTGGCGTGACTTGGTGGAACGATGGGATATTCATTGTGTAGAAAAAAACGCAGTACTATTCCACAAACTTTTTATTTGCTTTAGACTAGTTTCGACGGCTATAGTGTCGCTATTTCCTTTTAGGTTTTTTGCTTCACCATGAATTAATCCTAAGATTGGTTTGACGCAGCTCTCCATTGCTCTCTCCTATCTGCTATGCTTTTCATTGCGACGTATTTCTTTTCTTTTACACCCTTAATAACCCGTCCTATGTAACTCATTCAGGGCCATTCCTTGCCCTTCTTCCCTGACACCTGTTCTCTAACAATTCTTTCCATCAGGCTATCACGTCGTATAATGTGGCCAACTACCTGCCTGCTTCTCCTACCCTTCATAGCACTTCCTCCTTACTTACACGGTCAATCTATTTTATCTTCATCATTCTTCGGTAGCATCACATTTCGAATACTTCCACTCTTGACTTCTCTGCTGCTATCAACGTCCAAGACGCCTGGATTTCCTCAGAAAAATAACATAGATTTACGTACAGCCATCCCCCATATTGAGCGCGATTTTGGATTGCTCCTACTAATAGTACCCCCTGTAAAGGAGCTGGATTTTCTACATCATATTTATTACGTCCTAAGATGAAATTTAAAACCTTATACCGGTGGTAATAGGATAACGAATTGATTTTTATGTGCAAAGACGTTACGAGGTAGGCGGTACTTCCATGAATTTAAAAAGTATAAATTGGCTACAACATAAGCGCAAAGAGGACGTTGTATTTTGCTGCGAATCGCTGAAAAAATTCGTGCCTATCGGTAATCTCTCAATAATTTTGACATACTGTTAAAATGATTATGATTTGAAAACTCATAAATACTCCTCCTTCTATAGTAGTACATTCGGTCATTGCTTCCTAATTAAAACCATAGCCCTAAAAAACAAAATTTCTTATTGTGATGAGCTGGCATTACCTATTCGTTTTTTTATGTCCAGGGCATTTTTTTCCTCCGTCTTTGACGTGAATGCGGTAACTATCATGCCCAGCAGGAAGGCACCACTCGCTAGGATTATATCTTTCGCGGGGTATTTTCGTACTATTTATTCACTAGTTATCTGGAAATTGAATGAGGGGACAGTGAATAAGTGAATAGGGTGTACGTGAGGGCAAAAATAGGGAGTAGGTATTTGCATTCTAGAAACCCATTCGGCCCGCTATGTTAATCCGGGGGACCGATGAGAGGAACCAAACGTGAGTCACGCCATAATGCCTACGCACCAGCGGGTGATTAGGTAACCGCTGAACACGGAAACACCCAGCCCACATTGTCGATGGTTAAGGAATAAATACTCGCCCTTTCCAGAGTCTCTTTGTCGGAGTTGTGTTGCCAGTAGCATGTGTTTGCTCTTCCGGTTCTGGATAATTAACCAGTATCCCTCTCCTGAATTCCGAACGAGTTAATATTCACTAAAACCACTTGAGTAATGCTGATAGTGCGAAAAGAATATGAAAATATTTTATATTGCATAGATTCAAATAGATTGTGTGCTGGTACGGAAAAAATACTGATTTCCTGAAAATTAATTGGATACTTATATTTGATAAAATTTATTACAAGTATATTAGCTGCGCGCGTCCGTGCTGCCTGTCCTGCAGGATACATTATTTTTATATGTTAATTTGCTTTGAATCGATGTCATGGCATTTATGTATTACTATCGATTTTCTAAGTATATTGAATTCAACGGTGGAATCATGGATTTTTGAGACTTCTCCATTTATATCGTCATCAGATTAAAAAATATCCTCGGCCGATTTATGAAAGTGGTTCTCTCAAGGGCTAGAAAAATGTGGTTATCACGTGTGCAACGACGTTAAAACATCCTGCTCTAATTTGTTCTTCCCAAAAGATCAGAAAATGTTCCCTTTGTTTGCGACAATATGGAAAGCTGTAGGATATTCTATCCCTATGGTGTTTCAACATCCCAGGTGGATTGCTTTCATTGGCTTCTCTTCCTTGGCCGAATTGTTTATGTCATATAAACGGCGGTCTTCTTTTCTGGGTCGGAAATAGCAAAAGTGCAAAGAAAGGAAACGAGATTTTCACCCATTAATTTGTATTAATTATATCCTCCCCACCGTCTAAATCATCACAAAATACACAATGCTGATTTGCCGCTGACGCCACTTAAACTTGTTGTCTAGTTGTGAGCGTAGCTACAGAAAACTAACTAATTTCAGCTCTTGTTGAGGCAAAAATAAATATCATGCATAAAATGGCGAAGTAAACGGAAAATCAAATATGAATCGGCATTCAACATCCTCATATTTATTTATTTATTTATTTCACACACCACCGAAAACAGCACTGTTCGGCCTTTACATCGGGGTTGATAACATTTGAACAATTAAAACATCCATGGCTTCATTATTCTTTTATTAATATGAATTTATTTATGGTAGAGCCCTAGAGAAGCTAGTATCCGTCAAGAGTGTTGTGAGAACATTTTCGGATGAAAAAGTAATAGAGAATACCCTTTTTCCCACTCGACCGGCCACACTTTGAATATGCTGCTGACATTGGGATTCCGTGCAGAGAAATTTAATCCGTGAACTCGGTAAAATACAAAGGGAAGCTGCGCGATTCGTCCAAAACTGCTGCTGGCGTACAGAATGCGTTACACACATGTAAAACGAATAAGGGAGACGCTAGAGACTCGGAGGGCTTGCTTTGCTTGAGCTTGAGCAATTGAGATTAGATATCATTAAGAGCGACACGGAGAACATTATATTCGAACCCCACAATATTTCCAGACCTCAAAGATACGATAAATTAAGGGAGGTACATATTTCCCCGAACGGATAGGTATGGGAATTATTTTTTCTCCGGAACAATAAATTCTATGCGTTATATCGTTATCATATCCTCATAATTTGTAAACGGCCTATGTCCTAACAACAACCCCTGCCACACGTTTATTGAGGCAGCTTGCGGGGTAGTATGTAGATTCCTTTTTTCCTCTTTGTCACGAGAGTATTCACTGTTCAATGCATCACGCGCCGAATTAGATGCTATCAAAATCAGCGATGGATATTCACTCTGGAAATAAAAAAGTTTCATTCAAAACTGCTAACAACCGATGATGATAAATGCGAAATAGGCATCTACTCGAATATTTTTCAGTCAATTAATTATCCGGGAATTTGGTGTGGTCAAGATCGAAAAAAAATCTCTCGTTTAAACTGAACGCTTTAATATTTGATCGTGTATTTTATAATTTGAAGTTGTCGACAGGGTTATAAATCGCTTATATTTTTACTAGTAGGTATTAACATGAGCGCCCATTTGTGGTTAATGTGATTATATCAAAAGTTTGAACCACATATTTAGGGATATAGTTATGAGGCTCGACTTTAATTTTAATATCTTGTTTATTATTTCATCTGTCGATGAAGCTAATAATGTGTACATGTGTTTAAAAAAATTAGCTAAATATAATAAAAGAATTTTAAGTAAATTTAGTTTAACTCGGCCAAATATAATTTGTTTTTCGCTAATAGTCTTTCCTTTTACCGTCAGAATGATAGGCAATTTCAAATTAAGTAATCATCCACCGTTAGTTAATTATTTTTTCTAAATCTTCTCCAGCTCGGCTTTGTATTTAATCATATACTCTGCAGGAAATTCTCAACATTAGGGATTTTTACCGGTTAAAGAAAAGGTAATGTAAAGATAATAAAATGTAGATTTGATGGCCTGTGGTAACTCATTGATTTCAATTATTACTGTGTGTCGATAGGTGAGCTTAAATTACCTTAATTTGGAAATCACTGATCGTTTTCGCATTGTCACTTTGCAAAAGGACCCATTCCGAGTTTAGGCGGGTGCAGAAATCAAGCAATGAACTAATTTTTGCGTGAAACTAATGGCAAAGCTTTATTTTCATAATGGAAGTTAAGATGAAATAAATGCCTGCCTAGAGTCAAATAAAGGAATCATTTACATTGCTTGTGAAATAGTTATTTTAATGGTAATGCTACTGATTCATTGGTTAAAACGACTGGTTTGAAAGATAAAAAAATTGATGTTATATCTAGTTGTCATATAAATGAGACAGTAACATTGAGAAAGTTTTAAGAATGATAACACAAAAACACGTATACATAATGCGCCTAAGTTTTCAGCACGTTAAATTTCTTTTACCTTTACAATATATTTAGGTAAGAGTAGAAAATCTTGTAGCAAATATATTAAAGCCATAAAAAATATGATAATTATCAATTGTTTTTCGCAATTTAGTTCAAAGAGTGTTGTTAACAAAAGTTTTTCACTTGCCTTAGTTTCTTATAATTGTTTCCCCTAAAGTATGTGTTTTTCAGGAAATCTTACACTTGCCTTAACATTGGCGATCGATACGTCTTGGGAGCTAAATTGTATCAAGTTGGACTTTCTCATTATGAAGATAGAGCAAAGTAGATAAGCGTGCTCAGGTTTTATAAAGATGCTCTTCGTTGAATGTTATCCACACGAAGCGTGTGCAGTTATTCGAAATAATACGAATGCAATTCTCTCTCCAATGATGTAATACTAAATTGTCACCAGCTATTCGGTGGATAGGCGTGGGTTGATTCATTTGCGTTTGCATGTAAACTATGTGGGCGGACCAGTTTAAAGGGGAAATTGTATGTAATCTTTAGGAAGCCTCAATGCTAAAAATTATATTGAAAACATTTCAGCCCACTGACATACTGTATTCGGTCCACAATATTCTTACAATTCCAATCAGTGGCGTATATAGGAATTTCGTTTGGGGGGGGGGGATTCAAAACCAGGGGGGAAATCTTTTGAAAAACACGGTACTAAGTAGATGATTTTAAGCTAATTTTAACACTTTTAATGATCGAAAAAGATTCATTTGTTGAAGAAATATTTTGTAAATTCATGATTTTTCAATATTTTTTCCTTTTACGAAGGAAAAAGATTGTATTTTTATATTTTGGGGGGGTCCGGATCCCTCCGTGGTTACACCACTGATTACAATCTATGTAAAGACAAATAGATCGCTGGTAAATTTAAATAAATAGTAGTGCGGTAAAAGTAGATATGCATTGTTTAATTACTTGGAATACTACACAACTGAAATACATCCTAATTGATCTTGGCATTTTTGTGGCAACCATTTGGGTTTTGGAAGTTATTTACTTGCATTGTGATTTTCCTTGAAATTTGGGCTGAAATTTTCAGTTTTCTTTGTCGTGGTCTCGGCTACGATTTATAAATATTATCATTTGTTGATATGGAATTTGAATGAGAAGATGCAATGCGAAATATAGTTTCTGCGTGTAAGTCAGGCGTTGCGTACTTCTACTAAATCGTGAAAAAAGAGGCGATTATTGTTTTCGGAGAATATGTACGTGTGGAATCTTTCGTGTTCCTATAAAGGAAATATATTTTTAGGAGAATAGATGACGCAAATACACTGTCCGTCGGAGGAAAGTGATAACTCGGTAACCTTTTGCGGACGAATTCGGATCAACGTGATTGAAAACTAGCGGCATTGCCTTTCATGAGTTAAGGGCGAAGGATAAGGCCACAGTAGGTCAATTAACTATCGCTCAACTTCCATTATGTCCAGTTTAGGAGCCATATGAGACTTGCAACTACTTGGAGAGAGCCAACTTATTACAAATAGGTTGCTCGTGTACGCGCTTTTTCTTCTGCTTTCGTTAGAAACCCATGCGTTACTTCCACTATGTTTTTCTGATGCAAGGAATAGCATGTGAAATCATTAGGAAGATCTATGGGTCCAAAATAACTTTCCAAATATGAGACATGGAACAAATTTTCATGAAAATGTGGGAAGGTGAAAAAATTTTGTGGTAAGAATTTCTGGCCAAACGGAATTATATTCCCCTATTCGTTATCAATAACCCTTCATGCATTGACTAATCGTAAGGACTAGCCAAAAGCAATTAATGATCACTGTCGTATATTATCAACTTCTCCGCTCAGTATCGCATATAAAATGCGCTTAAGTTCCTCTCAATAAAAAGGGTTGTGATTGTATTCTCCTTTCATATGACTGATGTAGAGTTGTGAAGAAGTGAATATCCAATAGGAATGGTAAATGGTATTTATGGTAGGAATGGGGAATGGTAATTATTTTATTAGCCCGCAGCGTAGGTTTAAAATGATTAAACAAAGTAAGTATAAATACAGAAAATAGTACAAGTTTAAGAGATTTTTCTGATCAAGTTTTTGAGGATTGCGGAAGTTGCGACATTCTCATTATACTGTTTAACTTCTCGATAGATATTATTACTTTGCTACTTAGTTTTCATCGAATATCATTTACCGAATATAATTCCCGATGGCAATAATTCCATTTTTGCTTCTATAATTATAAATTTCTCTATCTATAACTTGGGGTCTCCGATGACGAAAGAAAGCATTTGTGTTTTGAAGAAATAGCTCGCGTGTAAACTGCAATTAGATTTTATCGTATTGAGAAGATCTTTACACGAAAATTGTGCGTTTTTATTTTGTGACTCTATCTTCCGTTGCTATGTGAACTCCCTGTCTTATCATTTAGTCTTGGATTTAACATGAACTCATATACCTCTTCACTTCTGCCTTGACACTCTGAAGCCGTTCACACTTTCTTCGGAGTTAGTGGCCACTTCTGAAACCTTGGACAGTCAAGGTGACTCCTCAAGTGTTAACTATTAGTGCGACTGTTGACAGTCTCCTTTCATGTCTCTCATTGAAGTATCCTCTTCCTCTGCTGTAAAGTAAATGGAAATGAACTCTTCAACGGTGTGGCGCGAAAGATTCCAAGTGGATAACAGCACCTCTTGGCCAGCAGGATGGCACTGCCCGCGGATTTAACGGAAATTTGCTGCATGTAAAAGCGGCGAGGGAAATAGCTTAAGGTTGGCCAAGAACAGTGGCAAACGCTTGGGAGGGTAAAATTCTTGTGAAAGTTCTTCATTTATAACTCTTTATTCAGAAAACCCTCCGGATTGTGTAATTTTCGCTACATATTGGGTGGGATTCAGTGGAGATTAGATTTTCCTGCCCCGGCCACGAATTGCGGTTTAGGAGATAAGGAGTACGGAAGGGACTTTTAATGATGGTATGCATATGCACATAAAATTGGAGGATATGTAATTTTAATGTGTGCAACTCCTTTCAATCAGTCAGTAACAATAAAGGAAAGTAAATTTTTTCTTCCCTTTCATGAGGATTCAGAATGTTTTATTGGATTTTTAGGAATATACAAGTGCCAAAACTATGAGTATGTTCATGTTTCAAAACAAAGAGCATGGCAAATTTTTCCCCTCTCAGATTCTTTTTTTTAATCAATAAAATCCTTTAATATCATATTTATTAGCTCGCTTTCACATGTCTCCTACGGTAAAGGTGTTTTATTGCGGTCTTTAAACTCTTACTGAATAGATTACTACTTTTTTATTGCATGGATAAAGGTCGGGTTGCGTATGCTTTTACATCGACGTATGGGGTTAGATTTTAGAACAGTGTTTAGACGGAAGATGGTACTTTCTAGTCCCAATATCGCCCAATAAAGACGAATTATAATTATTATTATATGCTCGGTAAGCTGCCACAATAAACTTGTGGAAGAGTTCGTAAGAAAACCTACCGTTAACCTGTAATAGAATGCAAAAAAATTTAATTTAAAATAAATTTAGTTGTACATGAATTGTAAGAGATGTGACTGCCTTAAATGGATCTGGAATTTATTAAATTAGTTTATTGTTTGAAGGAACATTATTCTTGGGTGAAATATTTCTCTTCTGATGGTTTCATCATGATTAATATTTTATTGATTGATTTCCATGCCAAAGAAAAAAGTTCTCTATGGCCCTTCACATCAAGGTTATTAACATGTTAACAATTCAACGTGCACAAATAACCATGCCCTGGACAGGGGTAACTTATCCAGGCGTGACTCGAACCCGCGACTTCCTGTTTGGCGTGCGAGGACATTACCCCGCCGCCACCGCAATATATTCGTTTAAGCCGAGCCTGGAAATATTGCACGATTCTAAGATTATGTTCTCCGTGTCGCTCTGAAGTACCTCCGTCCTTTATTTGCTCAAGCAATCTAAACCTAGTTATATATGATCTGGGATGTGCCACTACCTGCCTTACGCTCCATACTGGCGGCGGTTTCCAGGGCATTGTGCGCAGACGTTGATGCAATGGGAGTGGAGAGAGAAGTGGCTGAATGAGGAACAAGGCAAGTTTCGCGAGTTTGCTTGCGTTGGTCGCTCGCTGTGTACGCTTCATGAACTGTGGCCAGGGTTGGGTTTTCGAGGCGAAGTCCGTGGGAGGTTATGACGGGTGTTATATGCGGGAAGCCGAGGAGGTGAAGTAGACCGCCTGCGCATTGTTGTGTTAGGACAACCCGGAGAGAGGGTTGGGGGGGGAGGGTGGGGGTTGAGTACTCCTCCCTCTTCTCGTCCATACAGAGCCGCTTGGTGGGTGACCGGAATTATTTGTCCTACCCAGAGAGCGTCCGAACTCCTATATGCATTCTTCTCCCTCGAGGGGAAATTTTGGCCGTGTTTGCGTTGAACTCCAGCGAATTTTCTACTTTTATGTTTTTCTTTCCGCCACAGCTAAGGGTTGGCCGCAGGTGGGAGTATTTTTTTTTAAAGTCTCGAGTCATTATTTACGTTTATTCGTTTAAAAAATTACGAGACTTCGTTTCTCTTTATTTGCGTGGGATTTCATCATGGACCTTTGTTATTCAAAATGAGATATTATGGTCCTTAGTGAATGCAATTGATGCTAATGATCGTATTTCCTTTTTCCCTTCTCATATATATTTTGTCAAGTATCAAGTTATTGAGCTACACGTAGCAGAGCGTAGTGATCTACGCAGAAAGAGTCCGTATTCGAAGTCCGTCGTTTGAATCCCGGTCCAGTGGAATTTTTTCTTATGGAATTTAATGCATAAATCACCACCGTTCACGCGGAAGGATTCGGAATATTATACATCTAGTTCTATGCTTTATTTAAATGACCTACCCCATACTTGTTAAACAATGCGTTAAGATTAAATCGCTTGTAATTTTCGGCGATTGCTACAAGCGCTTGTATGAATTAAAAATATGTTGATGGGTAATGCTGTAATTATTTAACATTTAAGCTGTTGATAAAAGATGCAATACAATTTTCCACTCCGATTAGTGCACGTGGAAGGAAATAACGGGAGGGGAAGGAGTGAAATTCTTAGAACAATTGATGGAGGACATGAATAAGCACACTTACAGAGGCTTTGAAAGACTAACTGGCAGGATGATTAGGTTTAGAGCTGCGTTACTCCAATCTTCCAATTGATGATCAGTGATAATTGCTCAAAAGACTTTTAGCACAATATTCTTATTCCAGCATCGCATCTAAAACTTTCACATCTAAGTGATGGGTATTCCGTTGGGGTCATTATTATTTAATGTCGCCACGGTAAAGAATGTATCTAAATGAATGTAAAGCTTATTATCGTATATCGATTTATGGTGTCAGTAATTACACCTGCAAACTTTTATGCGTGTTCTACCTGATATTACGGTAAACTTCTTTCCGAAATTAAAACAATAAGGCAAAATGTTGCCACGAGGATACATATTCCATCAAAATAAATTTTAAATTAAATATCTAAAAATTGATGATAAAATGTAAAAGATTATTGTCACCACAGATTAATTATTTTCATTCATGGCTATGTAATTGTTGATGATGCTGAAAACGCAAGTAGGAGCTGACATGGTGTTTAGAGTATGGATTCACTGGGTTGAAATTTTCAAATAAAGTAAGGCACAAAAGGAATGGAAGTTATATTCTGTATAAAGAATCATGTTAAAAACTTGTTATCGTTGTCGAATTCGATTTAGTTTAATGTGAGCACCGTAAAAATTTACAGTAGGTATAAAGATTTTAATTCAAAACCGATTCATATTTGTCCTACTGTGTTTTCGACGCGGAGCAATACATATCGATATCCAATGGGCCATAAATTTTTAACGCACCAAGTTATATGCATTCTACACAAGGCAATTTTTTCTATGCGAGTACTAGAGTATGTATATGTAAAAAACAAAATCTAGAGGTGTGAGTTAGGTATGTCACGTAATTTATCATTAACTCGTATGTCAATTGTGGAAGAGACGATCATGCTAATGCTCCTCTGATGAGTATAATGAGACCAATATAACACCGTAATTTAAAGCTAACAGGAGCCTTAAATAGCTGACAGGTATATGGCGTACGCTCTACATGGAGCCAACATTGCACAGCCAGTGGTTACCGAGGAAGCGAGGGCCTGTAACAAGACAGGAACTTTTACGCCTTTTTTTACTTCCGGGACGGCCCACCTGAGGGCGGCCGACCGACAGTAATAAAAAAGGTCAGACACGCCTTCGATCACGGGTCTCCGTAGTTTCCCTGTTGAATAATTGAATGGTATAGATCGCATCGAATTCGTGGGGTGGTGTGATATCCGTGCACACCAGCAATGCATTCCAGTTTGTGGATCAATTTTTTCATCTCATTTTGGTCATCTCATTTCTCACGGTAGTTTAAGGACTTCAATATGATGTATTTTAACCACAGAAAGTTTACTCCTCCAATATATTAGCATTAGAACTTCTTTTACATCCTATGATCACTAAAAATCGTAATTTCAATCGAAATAAAATTTTAAAACAATATTTTTATGCAGTTCTCCCTTTTTCCGTTTTTTATCGCTTCTTTGAATGTGGGTTCAATTTCTGTCATGGATTTTATAACAAAATAAACAAAATAAAATTTTGAAAATAAATATGCCCGCAACGTAAATATTAAAATGTCTAAAAATAAAATGGAATAAAAATTATAAGTGAGCGAAAAATTACGAAATGGTATTAATTATGGTATGAAATAATGATCTTTTTCATAGATTAACAAATTTTCCTACTGTTTGCGATTTTTCATGCTTAGAACTAACGTTTAATTCAGGAAAGTATGGCTGAGAAAGATGTCAGTTGAAGTAAATTTGTTTCACACCGATATTCCGATATGATATTATGCGAAGATATCATGGCGTCTTTCCAGTAGCTACCCACTACATTTTTAGGCGATTATTCATGATTAAATGTTACAGTATTTATGAATCAATCTTGTCTCAATTGATCCTGGTAGTTTAACCTCCCCGGTAAAGAAAAGTTGGGCCGAAAATGAGAACGAAATTATAAATTATTATATTTACATTAACGAATATGTTTTCCTTTTTTCGTATCCACGCTTTTTATTGATTTTCTTTATATCCAGAAGCAACCAGAGAGCCAGAATCATCCCAGATGGCATCCCAGATGGCATACTCTGAATTTTAAATGCAACATGGCTCACGTTGTTTTCATTCGAACGACGCAAACATTTGTGGAGTTCTGATCTCATTTCTTGTATGAAACTTTTACCTGACATATTTTTTGTAGAATATTATATCCCACCGATAGAGATAGCAATGCGTTGTAGAGCCAAATGGAAATGTCTGCGCTCATTGCATGCGAACTTGAAGTGATGGAATAGGTACCTTTTAAATTCTCATGACTTAGCTCAAAAGTATTCTCGCCTCTGGTAAATATATTTATCGTACGAGCAGTTTCGGTTCTTCGAAGAATCTCCAGCAATGGGTACCAGCTGTGGAGATGACTCGGGGGGACGTGCCCCCCCAGGTGCTTAACAATAGACAAGATTTTTAATACGGTTATCATTACACTCGTTTTGTGTATTACGGAGCATCAATTACATAAAGCTTGAGTCAAAAAGGCAGATTTGCCGGTCATTGGACAATTGCTGGACAGCGCTCTAAAACGCATCGCCCAAGTGAGAAAGTGATTCGAGAACTGTCGTAATAATTTATGTAGGTACTAATATTCTTATTTATAGTTTTCATATTATAATAAATAGAATATTTCGTACAGTAATTGTTCTATATTGTTTTTAATCTCAAATATGAAAAGAGTGTTTGCCTGTCAGTCCCTTGTGCCCTCCAGAAAAAAATTCTGGACCCATCTTGACCACCGCCATCTTGATCCACCCTCGAGGAATAATATAAAGAGAATTTAAGGCGTGATTTCCTCGGCTCTACTCGTGCTTAGTTGTCTCCGATGGAAAAAGATAACCATCATTTCCTGTGGGGAAGGGCGTGAAGGATGTTTGGTCTGGCAGGTTGGTTTGCGCCGATTAAAATTTACCTGACATATTTTTTTGTATAATATTTTACCCCACTGATAGAATATACCTTAAAATTCGCTTGCCACGAATGATAGGGAACCATCGCTCGTTCCATTTGGTTATATAAGGGAATTCGTTATATCCATAATAAAGGATTTTCCCCTATACACCACGGGATATCCGCCCGATATTCCGTAAATCATCTTTATTTAAGTAACAGATCCGTAACCATCGACCCTCCCTTTCCATCAAACGGCTGTAAAGGGAAATATTTTAAGATCAATAGTAGTAGAAATATGTGGTGATGGCCACACGTAAGAACATATGATGATAACGTAAGTAGCGAAGATGGCCGTAATTTCTTTATAAAATAGGGCATAATTCCCCAAGATACTTCAGAATAGTACCGTGACAGCGTGAATTTCCTATCATCCGAACCCGTTACATGCGAGGAAATTAACATTGGCGACCATAGGAAAGTCCAAGGGACCAGAAACTCACCTCGTTATTGGTGGGATTTCGTAACATACGTGATCATTATGAGCGAGTTTTACTGTACATGTGAAGGCGTGAAGGATGTTTGGCCAGGCAGGTAGGTCTGCGCCGGTTAACATTTGGTGGAGAGGGGTGAAGAAGGTAGGGGTGGAAAGAAAGAAGGCTTTCGAAACCGAATCCTCCCTATATTCCTGACACCTTCGCTCTTCTTCCACCCATAACGTTTCCCGTTGCTTACTGAACGTAACTCCTCCCACACCATCCTCCTCTCCATCACCTCTGTCCGGTTCCTCATGTTTGTTAAGTCCGTGGGTGGTGGCGAGTCTTTAGGGCAGGGGGAAGGCGTAAAAGCTTCCTTATTTTTCTCCGTCGACGTCTCCGCTTCCTCTGTCCGCTGTTTTCCCCTGCTTGACGCACTAAGCTAACACTCGAACAGTGTTCACCCCCTATCCTACCCTACCTACTCTCTTAGCAAAACACGAATCCTCTTTAAGAAATCATCCTCACACGCTTTACTTGCACACGTGTGAAGCCAAGATGAATATTTTTATAATAAAAAAACGTTCGTTACAGTATTCCTATGTATTGGCTCACAGGCTATTCACGAAGTCGAAATTATCGGAGAAACCACGTGTGAAGTCATGCAATATGATTCTTGCTCTGGTTATTTTGGTGTGTCTTGCGAGATTTTTAATACGAAATGGCCGCTTGGTTACTAACGGTCAGCTTGCACAGAGTTACGCTCAAGTGGTGGAAATTTCATGGTGGAAAGTTATTATAAATTACCGAGACTCGTACCAAGATGTGATGAAGAACTCTCGTCAGGTGCTCCGAGCCAAACATCCAGAGGGAGTTTTGAGTTCTTTATTGTCCATAGTAACGGCATTGATAGAGTTGGAACAGGAGGTATGCATAGGGATAAAAGTGTGGAGATGATCAACGGGTATGAATAGTGATTTTACATTTCTATTCATATGCTATCAATGTGTCAGGGAGCTTCGCAGCCGTGCATTGCGCTGGAGAGCCAAATAGAAATGTCTGTGTTCATTCCATGTGAGCTTGAAGTGATGGTATATAGGTGCCTTTTAAATTCTCATGACTTAGCTCAGGTGGATTAGCTACTCGTTAATATATTTATCGTATGAGTAGTGACGATTCTTCGAAGCCCAAGTATCTCCCATAAATGGTACCAGCTGCAGTAGACAATTGAGCAACATCATGTATTCATCTAAAACATTTACAGCGTTTTCATGAAAAAAGACATTTTTTCCATCGAAAATCAAGCGTATGACCTTTCGAGAAATGAGAATAATTAGGTTAAGAATTACGGAGAAGGCAATTTATATTTAAGTATTTTTAAGAATTTAATTTTAATTGAAAAGTAATGAATGCATTGCAGGAAAGGATATTGGCTTGTATTGACGCAAATAAGCTTCATTGCTGGATCCTTATGATGCTACATGGTGGAATTCACTAACTAGTGGTTAAAATTCAAACTTCATCATTGCGATATGCCAATTGCAGCCGGTGCTTTTTTGTAAAGGAATTTTTTACGTGGCAATATCTCTACGTCTTCAACTTTCGAATTGGATGCGCGTACCTTTTCAAAGATTTTTCATTCCCTAATATTCAGTTTTATCAAATGACATTTTTCAGGGCGATAGGCCAATCAAATATCGAATTGGAAGATTTGAAGTGTGTTCCTCTCTCTGCAAGTTTCGTTTGCTATCATTAAGCTTTTGCCACTATGTTCCACAAAAACATGTATAAATTTCAACTTACTTCTTTTAGCCGAATTAGGGCTCAAATCATCATCTCAATTATAAATAAATCTTCCGAAATCTATATCGGTTAAAAGAAATGTCTGAGGAAACTTGCAAGAATTTTTAGCATTGTAATGAACACCCAATATTTCCAAAAGTTATTGCTTGCCACTTTATAATCGATTCTATTGAAGGCCAAAGCATATTTTGCCTCCGTTCCTGTTTTATATGAACCTTCTCTCTTTTTCTGCCTCAGACCCTCGCTCTGACTGGTCTCCCTCCCTTTACTTCGCCATTTTCAAAAATGGATTGGGACGCATGACCATTACGTGCTAAGGGATGACTCTCCCCAACGTTTATTCCTCGTATCGGGGAGAGGATGACGGTTGTTTGCGAGAGAGTGCTTGCTCCGAGGAAAATAATGGATGCGGATACAGTTGTAGCATGCGGTTGCATGATTGAGTGTTCCTGTGACGTGTAGTAGTACTTCGTTGCATTCAAATGCTTTTTCTGAAAAATATTATTCGGATGTCGGTCTGTCGGTCGATCTTTTGTGCTTCTATATCTTTTGTGTGAGCAAGGCCCGGAAAGGACCCATGTGACAAAAAATTTCCACGCCACGCACAGTTTACGGAGATGGAAGAGTGATCTATTTATATTTATTCTGCACCCGTTTTCCCTTGACCACCACTGCGGGGCGAGCTCATTCCGGCGATCGAAGATTTAGATTTAGAAATATAGTTATTGATCTAGGACTTATGCCCTCTAAGGAAAAAAATCAATTTACTGCACAAAAATCAAGCGTAGACTAAATAGAAACATAGAATCATGAAATCAACTCATTATTCATTGTAACAAACCTACAGGACAATAAAAGAAGTGTTTTATTATACAAAGTTTAAAAAAAAGAAAAACATATAACACACAATGTTCTATATACTTATAATTAATATCATCAACAGTAGCGGGCGTAACTTGGTGGAAATCCTTTATCGGAGGAGTTGAAGGAATAAAAACTTTGCTTTTTCCCTAAAGTGATGTATTTTTTCCAAATATATTGTTTATTGAAAACAGTAGCGCTACTTGGAATACAATTTGGGGGGATCTGTGGGGTGACCCTCCCCCTAGGCAACGGAGGTTCCGGGAAAATGTCTGAAAAATGACTCCTCTCGATGACTCAAATGAATTACTGCCATGATTTAATGAATGATCTTTAACTTAAGCAGATGTAGTTGTCATACGTCAAAAAACAAGACAATAGTTTTAATTACTTTTTAAATTTGCTGAGGCTTTGGGGGGATATTACTAAAGGGAAAAAGCAAAGTTTTTATTCCCCAAACTCCTCCGATAAAGGATTTCCACCAAGTTACGCCCGCTACTGTTAATGATAAGTATATAGAACATTGTGTGTTATATGTTTTTCTTTTTTTTAAACTTTGTGTAATGAAACCCTTTTTTATCGTCCTGTAGGTTTGTTACTCACAATGAATAATGAGTTGATTTCATGATTCTATGTTTCTATTTAGTCTACGCTTGATTTTTGTACAGTAAATTGATTTTTTTCCTTAGAGGGCATAAGTCCTAGATCAATAAATATATTTCTAAATCTAAATCTTCGATCGTCGGAATGAACTCGCCCCGCAGTGGTGGTCAAGGGAAAACGGGTGCAGAAAAAATAGGTTCCAGTTTATTGTCCTGTAGGTTTGTTGCTCACAATGAGTAAATGAGTTGATATCATGATAATATGTTTCTATTTCTTCTACACTTAATGTTTGTGGTGATTTTATTTTGTTTTTAGAGGGCATAATTCCTATCCATCCCCTCTTCCCCCCATAGTCACGCCACTGATTGAAAATGTTACGCGGTAGCGAAACCATGATCGGACAAAATAAATCATCACGTGGTTAAAAGCGAAGTATTTATTACTTCAAATCCTATGAAATTATAATTAGTTACATCATAGTGATTATAAGTAACATTACAGCGCATCAATTACCCAGCGATAAATCAAAGAGAGCGTAGCCAATGAGGAGGAAGATTAACTGGACTAATTATCGTAACGTAAATTAAACGAGCAGTATAACACGCAGTTAAACCAGTAGAAAAAAAGAAAAAGAACAAAGATAATAAATTAACAGGAGAATAACAACTAACTTCCAAAATTAAATCCTTGGAATAAAATCCAGCCTAAAAAGGTATTCCGCATAAAGCAAGACTAGAAACACAAAAACAAGCCGAAGTTAAAGGAAGATAATTAACTTCCTATACCCCGAATATCTTGACAGTCCATCAAATTGTGAATAATTACACCAGCACATATAAATAATAAAGCCTTAAAGGAATGTAGCTTTAGGAACAGCTACAACGAATCACAAGATCGAAGACCCAAATCCCCGGACGCTCTGTGGAAATTGATTCGTGTTCTCATATTTTTTGGAGGGGGAGGTTTTCCGGCACGGTTCTACGAACTGCGGCGGTTCGTAAAAGTTTCAAAAAGGCGCACGTGAAAACGAGAAGTTCCGGTGCAGAGACCACTTTGATGGCGGAAAGTTTCGTGAGATTTTGAAAGCACGGACTCGAAAAAAAGTTTCAATCGGTTAGAATTGGGAATTTCGAAAATAAAATCGCGGTTAACTGCTGCAAATTAAATGAGCCGTTCGTGTCATTCGCTCATGTTTTTTTTTTACGTTCTCGAGATGAAATAATTCTTTGCCTCTGTAGTTTGCCGGCATAAGTATATTAACCGTCTGTTTTTAGTCAAAGAATTTTTAATAATTATTTGGTCAAAGGATTGCTTATTTTATTCCATGATTTTCAAATATCAAACGAGCATACTTATATTATAAAAATTTGTCGTTTTTCTGGCCATAAAACTGTGAAGATCAGGTAATTCGGCATCATTTAGGCACTAGCATTAATATTGTTAATTTTTTTCGCTCTCGAGATGAATTATTTCTATTTCTCTGTAGTTTGCCGGCATAAGTATATTTTCCGTCTATTTTTAGTCAGAGAATTTAAAAATACTATTTGGCCAAAGGCTTATAAATTTTATCCGATGATTTCTATCAATCAATTGAGCATACGCTCGTAATAAAAATTTGCCGTTTTTCTAGTTATAAAATTTTGTGGATCAGACAATTCGGTATCATTTTAGAACTAGTATTTATATTGTACATCCTTCTGGTCTTAAAACTGCTGATGGCCTGCAGAGTATCTTTAAGTGTATGTTATTCTTGAGATAAATGTTAGGATTTTCTCTGCCTATTTTCAGAATTTCATAATAAATTGAGTTAATGGCCCAATGTACTCATAAATGAACATTTCTTAAATAATTCCCCTACAACGGCAATTGAAACTGTCCCTTAATAGTCCGAATAAAATTACATATCAATGATGTTAACCTCGGCCGCCACTCCGTAGAATTACACACTGAGCTTAATAAATAAATTTAATTTGCACTGCTCCACAATCATTCAATTATTAAGTTTTAATGATAACAATATCTCTAAAATCAACATCCCATCTGTTAGTAGGAATAAAAGTTGGTGGAATCGGGTCATCCCTTGTTATGTTGAATGTCCATAAACGTATCGTAGGATTATTGGATTAGATATATTTTACTTATACTTTCCGTAAGTCAATACTAGTTTCCTTTCTTGAAAGAAGCTGAATATTATCTTATGGTGGACTTTTCACGTCTTTCAGACGGATAATGTATTTGGAAATGTGTTATTGGATGCTGACTTATGGAATGGAAAATTACGCTTCACTTTTTTTTATTCGGATCGACGGATGAGACTCATTTCGAGAAACTTGAGAAATTCTCCTGCACGCGGTGAGTGTTTGCTCTGTAGAGAGCGTGTTTTCTTATGCTAAATCTTTTCTTAGTCCTACTCACGAATATTACAAAAGAGGATCCTCAAGTCGGCCTCTAAAACTGTTGTCACCCACCACGCATTTAAATGGGTTTATAAAAGTCGCCACTCGCGTCGCTGACGGACAAATTGATCCTAGTTTCACGGGGAATTAAGGTATAATTACGGGTGTTAAACGAAATTGATATGCATGCTGATGATATCTATCATAATTCTTCACTTCTATATGCAATCATACTCAATCACAAAAAATATTATGCAAAATATTGGGAAAATAAGCGGATCGCATAGCACCCAGCACCGCGCCGCGGACATTTTTGAAAGCTGATTAAAATGTGACAGAAGTGGCAACAGAAATCAGCCTTATATGATATGGAATTGGACCTCTTCTATGCAGTCCCTTCGGTCCTACTGAGGTATCTACTCAACTTTGCGAGAGATTGAAGTTTAGCCACTCATGGGCACCTTTGGAGTACCTACACAAATGGTCTGGGCAATGCGTCTTGGGAAGAGGATTTTGCTTCTCCTTGTGTATTCTTGCGCCATCCGCTTTCACTTAAGGATATAGACTCTTGGATATAGAAAAAATGCCACAAGTATGTACACTTTCAACCACGGGAATTTTCATGAAGAAGGCTTTTAACGCCTTCGTTATAAGATACGTCCAAAGAGCCATTGGAATCAATGTGCGTACTCTTGAAGGTTACTCAGAGGATGAAGTAAAGATCAAATATTGGTCGTGATGATGCATTTTGTGAAAAAAAACTCTCCCTCTTAACCCTTGGAGTCGATGATCACATGGACGTAGAGAAGTTTTAGGCCTAAGCGGAATCCCACTGTTTTTATGAGAGCTTCTTTGAATAATTATCTCTTTTTCACCCGAGCATCATCGTTGGGACGCATATATATCTAGCGTATTGATTTATAATTGTTTTTCACTTTCTAAAACATATTTATTGCAACCAAGATATATGGACAATCGACCTTTTAAACGCCAAGAATATTTTCAGTTGTCAATTGGATTATAATCTGTAATACTACGTGCAGAGGGTACTTTTCCGGTAACATCATCATTAACCGTAAAACTGCGGTCAATACATTTTGTAAATGACAACATAGCCTGCTTCTCAACCGCGATGATAGTGCTCTTAGCAGCTGTGGCTTGAATTTCAATTTTTGAAGCCAATCCATGGACATAATGTCTGTAAGCTACGTCATTATTTTCCCCCAAAAATTCAACTCCTCCATATACGCGGATACATTTTTCACATACATTTTACACTTCATAGCCTCAAATTTCTTGTAATTTTCAGCTATTGTCTCAAAGCGTTAGGCGAACCTTGAAACAATGCCCCACAATCCAATTGCCTAAATTCAGTTTGTCAAGTGTATTTCAATATGTAGAAATAGAAGTTATCTTGAATGCATTCATGCATAACATGTCTAACTAAGGAATTTTTCTGGATGGATATAAGCGATATTACACCCCAAACTCTGTTTCTGAATCCCACGATATCGTATGTGCTTAGATCTCAAATGATATAAATTTACAAATTTATGTAGAAACTTGTTCCATTGCGTGGAATATTTTTTCTTTTCACAACCGCAGGGCACGGTCTGAGACGTCGGGGTGTTGTTTTGGTAATATTTACCGTTACGGGATATATACGCGAAGGAAATTTATTCAAGCACAAATAAAAATTCAGTTTCAAAGAGGAAAAGTTTTAAGTAGCCCGAAGAAAATGATGGAATGAAATTTTTACAATCAAGCGGGTACAGAGAAAGTCTACTTTTAGACACACCATAATTAATTTTTAAACCTGATCCATTATTTTATTACGCTAAAGATTTAGGTAGTTACTTACAATATTGGAAGAAAAACTCCTTTCACTCCTGGATGCTAGAGGATACACGGCACAGAATATGAGCCTGGAAGTAAAGAAATATTTTATTTTTTCCACTTGCGACTCACTATTTCAATACTAATAACATTTTTGAAACATCCATATTAAGTTGGAAGCATCATATAAATGCTTATGCATGGTATTATAAATTTATAACAGTGACAATCACAGTTTTCACTCAAAGAATTGTGTCTCGCCAAGTACGCGTATATTTTTAGGCAAGGATCACGCTTAGGGTCAAAATTCTTGTCTGCGGGCGACTTACTGACAAATAATATCCAAGGGACAATGCACTTGATGACTGCTTCAGCACCATTTCCTAGGAACCGAAGTATGTTATACAAGGATATGATAAATAAAATAAAGTTAGGCACTAAAACAAGTTGTTCAATATTTCTAGTGCCCAATAATTACAACTGACCACGAAAGCGTTATTTTTCTCAAAATTATTACCATGAATAGTCTTATTGATAAATGACCATTCAACCGACGAGAAAAAGTTGAAAGAAAATTAATTAGGATTTGCATCACATTGTATTGTATCACATGAAAAGTAGAATATTATGGGAATCAGTGTAAGGTCATCGCTGTTCCAATGCATATTCAATGTGGATTTTAATTCGCTTGAATTCGTGAAGAGCTCCAGTGGACCTGCCGCGCTAGTATTTCTACCAAAATATGACTGTAAATGAGAGATGCATTCAAAAACACATATATTTGCATTACTCTGCGCCATATCCTGTGCGATTCTCGGAACGAGCTAACGACCTACTGAGAAGAGACACTCTGCATGCATCAATCTAGCTTTACACCCGTGGTGTGACAATGCTGTTTTACGAGCACAATTATATCTGAGAATAGAAACTTCCTCCAATCTTTCCATTAGCGATCCCCAATGGCCTCTTAGAAACCCCTTTTGATGGCTGTCCTGTCGCCCGTCTCTCTCTCTATCCAACACGTTCACTTGTCGCTCCCAATGCCCGCAACTTCACGCACTAACTGTTCCCATGGTTGTGGCTGCCGCTGCTATCAGCCCTTCGCTTCCAAATGTTATCTCGCCTCGGGATCTCACACTTGTGCTTCCCAAACGTCAGTCTAGTGATGGACTTAGTCGGTCATTCTCGTGATCCCAATCACGGTGACCATTCATTTGAGTGACTCTGTCATGAACGGGAGGTCATGATTGTGGAAAGTGGACGGCAATCACGACCGAGTAGGCAATCACGACCGCGTAGACAATCACGACCGCATAGACAATCACGACCGAGGGGGCAATCACTACTCTTTTGTCAATCATGACCCGCTTATCGCTTTCTTCTTAAGGGTAATAACTATGTAGCTTGTTAAACGAGAGATGAGTTACTATTATTAATCTATATAGTTTTTCATTAGATAAAACCAGAAACTAGTTAATTCTAATCTTAATTACTTCCAAAATATTTACAAATACAGAACGTTCCTTAAATGTTGTTTATTACACTCCTTTTATTGTTTTTCAAGAAACTGAATCAACGATAATTTCCAATCATTCGTGGGGCATAGGGTTAGTGATCAATATTTTATTATGGAAAGTCAATACAAATAATGGAACTGATTGAGAGGCATGAGAGAAAACTGGGCTCTCTCAAGATTTTCGGCATATCACCTGAGAAATGAAGGCCATAGGAAGGTACCCTGAAATGTCGATTATAAAAAACTTTACAATTATTACGAACATTGCCCCTAAAAGTGATTGCGATACCATGCCATCCATCACCACGAGTGAAAGAGCACTCCAAAACGGTCATTTCAGGTCGCGAGTGACGTTCATCAACCGCGACATCTTCGAAGAATGATAGCGATTGGACTGTGTTTGACAATGACCTATGCAATGAACAATCACGAATGACCTAATGGCTGGCGATTGACGGAGAACGACTACGATCACGAATGACCTGCGTCTAGAACAATCATGAATGACCTGCGTCTAGAACAATCATGAATGACCGACGATCGCGACTGATGGAGAACGTCCACGGTCACGAACGACCGACGGGAGGAAATGACCCTCTCGGTCATCTGAATGATCCCGTTCACCTATCAATCTCGGAGATGACCCTGGTCACATGATTCGATCGTTCATGACCGACCCATCACTACGTCAGTCTCTCTTTCAGGACCAATTAGTCTCCATCTAAGGAAGAGTGACAGGGAGTGAGGAAACCGAGGGCCAGACTTTTCTTGTCACGTCTGTCCTTCCTTGCCCCTATTATGCAATGGACGACTCACGTCCCGGCGGTAGCCATGTTATGCTGACGCTCTCCGTGGTTGCCGTTTTAAGATCCCGGGATTTTTAGTCTGGAATAAGCTACGGGTTTTACGGTAGTGATGAGTTATAATGTTTTTAAAGGATATGCTTAAGTTATGCGGCGAACAAGATTGTCAATATTTTCTTTGCTCAATAAAAGCAGCTGACTACGAAAGCCTGACAGCGGTTTTAATGGGTGTTTCAAATGAATAGCGGCGTTTTAACGCTTTCTAATATTTAATACGCTTAATCATAAATTAAAGGAAGAAGCAACTCAAACAGTTTTACATAAATGCCTACAAGTGTTCCACGTGAGCACCATTCGCCACACGTCACAGGACAAGACGGTATGCGAGTCTTCCCAAACGTTGATTAGTGTGTCTTGAGTAATTGTTGCAGCAGCTGCTTCAACCCTGTTTCTTAATGCGGAAAGGTTACCTGTCAGTGGAAGCACGGATGTTATTATCACCAGGAGGTTCGCCACCGAACTTAATACGGAACGTATGTTAGACAGTAACCACTGATTCTGTCTATGTAAACTGTAAAACATAAGCTTTCTGTTTACTAGTCACCATCTTTGTTACTAGCGCTTTCTACAACGACTGACGGCGGAAAAATTGGGTAAACGTGAGCTTTATTTGCAAAAACAAAACTTTTTGAGTTTCCTTTTCATTAAATGAATCATTTATAGTTTTAAGGTAAGTGTACTAAAGACTATAAAACGTCAAAACCCCGCTATTAATTTTGAAACCCCCTGTTTAAAGCCCGCTTCACTCATCGAAGCGGTAGGCTGCAACAGTTGCTCAGAATTTATTCCGCAATTACTTTCGCCGAAGAAATGTCCCAAGAATCCCTTTACGCGATATAGTGGCAGAATTACTTAAAATATAAGATCACTATTTCGAAACAGAATCATTTTCATGCCCTTTCTTCTTTGAGAGTAAATTAAATTAAGTTTTGGCTTAGTGCTTCATCCCCCACGAGTAATAAATTGTAAAAGCTCGCTGCAAATGTATACTTTGCCTGCGTAGTTAAACCAACACTTACCGCATACGATATATCCATGACCATAGGATCGATATCTATTGAGTTCGAGGTGGAAATGTTTCAAGCCGAATCAAGACCTCAACCTATTCGTACGCCCGTCGCATACCTACGGGCCAAGGTGAACAGTAAACTGTCGTAACAGTCAACTTCCACTTGCAAACAAGCGATTGGGGGAAAGCTAGACTAAAATTCATACCCGTGACTCGCTCATTGCAGGCTGGGGCATCTCTTATGATAGTAGTTGGATGTTTTGTCTTCATTTGAGTGCATGTAGTTACTCTAGTAATTATTGCTTTCGTTTTAAAATTCAAGAATCGTTCAGCGCGCGGTGCATTTCCAAGAAGTAGTCCCGACTTGTGATAAGTTATAATGAGCTCATTTTACACCCGATTTAGAAATGAATTGCATTCCTGTGTTTGGCAAAAAATTATGAATTAACTATAGAAAATACAATAAAATATTGCATTTCCTTTAGTTTAAAGTACTATATGCTATATAAACTAGGTAAACTATATAAAACTGTATAAAATTCCAACATTATAAAAATGAAATATATTAACAATATACTCGCTTTCGCTCGTTGGGGGGGGGGGGGGGGAGGCTGCCCCCCAGACTCCTCCGGTAAGTCCTTTTCTGGCCACTCTTTATGATGCAGCGCCGTATCTCCCTCCGTTATTGAGATAGTAATTCACGACATAGTTAAATTGGAAAGTAATTAAAGGAAAATAATTGCGTTTTTTATATTTCGGGGGGGGGGGGATTCCGGACTCCTGGCTGTCTTCATCCCCCTCCTCTACCTTTCTCCAACTCTACTTCTACCTCTCCCCTTTTTTCGTTATCATCCTTCTCTTCGTTTTCATCCAATCGCCCTAAACAACCCTTCCGTGTTCCTTCCTCCCTTTTGCCCTGCCGGGTGGTGGAGGACTTGATCGCTGTCTGTTTTTCCTGTTCTGCTATCCGGTTAGCGTGTGCCTCTGGGATTTCGCGTTGGAGACGTGAGTATCCGTGGAGGGAACTTGTCGTGAGCCAGACAGAGTTCTTCAGAGACGCAAATTCTTGATCGTCGCATCTCTTGCTGGTGAGTTTGCCCGAGTTTCTATCAAAGTGTGCGGGAACTTACTCCCTTGTTAACATACAATTCCTGCTCTCTGACGCATTCCTGTTATCATTAATAAAAAACTGTTATGGGCGTATAGAAGGCGTTACAAAGATGTTAAACGATTTATAATATATTGGGAACCGCCAGAGACACGGATATTTCGTTCCAGGCTTGAGCAACTGAGAAAGGATATATTTACGAGCGACTCGGAGGAAATCATATGAAGACCCCACTACCTATTTAAGGTCCGACATAAACGATATATTAAGAGAGATATTTTTCCGAAAGGATAGATATGGGAATTCGTTTTTCCCCCGCACAATAAAGGACTTCAGTAAATGTTTGGTGTAATTTCGTTTGAGGATTTCCTTTTTATGTGTAAACGGCTGGTGTACTAACACCCCTCGCTACACGCCTATTAAGGAGGCTTGCAGGGTAATGAGTACATTAATTCTTCATTTATGATTGATTGCGAAAAAATAAAAAAACCTTTTTATTTGCTAAAATTAATTCCATATAAATGAATGAAATTTTTTTCAAATTGTTATATGATAAAAATGCCAAAGGCATCAAAAAGTCGTGCAGGGTGTCATAACAAAGCACTATAAATTGATCTATAATTGACTGTAAAAGGCCAATGTAAAGAAATTTATGGATGGTTTTTTGGAGAGAGGTTCAGGTAGCGAATGCGCATGCTGCTTTTAGATGAGAATCTTGTTTCCTCCTCGAAAATCTGAGCAATAAAAAGTATTCTTTGGAGTCAGTTATGGTATCGATTATTCTTTACTCTGCATAAAGGGTGTTTCGAGAGAACCTGCAGTACCTCAGGAGGTGGTAGGGGAGTCAATTTGAAGCATTCTTTGCCCTATAAACATGGGGTTTCAACTCCTTAGTTACTGAGATATGGTAACGCAAACATTCTTAGATACACTTAGCAGTTACCATGAAAACGGTTTTTCATAGCTATCCAGCCTTTTCTGCATTTTATTAATTACTCTGGAAATTTTAGGAAATTAAATAATTAAGGTTGGAATAAAATATGCGATAATAATGTCTTAAACAATTGATCTCAAAATGGGTGAGATTGTGCAATCATATTGGAGATAATCTCTCAAAGATCTCATCTAATTAAGCTCAAAGATTTATCCCTAATATTAATATATTTTACTTTATATTTTGCTATTTTAGTACTCTACTTTGTATAGAGGAGGTGGCACTATGATGGCTAATGAATTTTTCTACCCGGCAAAATTTGAGTACCTATCTACATAATAAATGCAGATCAGAAGCATCATTCAAAAGCAGATCTTTCTTTTCTAACTTCAAAAAGGACACCCAATTGTAGAAATATTTATTATTATCATAAAATACTCATTGAACTTGATATAAGCACGTTATAATACCAATAATTTCATATTTTTCTTTGTGTTTCATTGTTACCATTTGTTCTTGTATTTCAATAACCCCTATTCACTTCTTGATTTCCTGGGATGTGAAGAACATCGGTGTTCTTTACTCCCGCGGGAAGAAAAAAATATCAGGGAAGGAATTTAATAGCCCTGGGCGCATGAATGAGTTCTGTAATCTACATTCAAGTTCGCACAGAAATGGAGTACCCTTTTCCCTGTCGCTCCCTTATTTTTAATGAAAACCAAATCGCAATCATTCCGCCTCCTCGCGCGCTCCGTCGCCTTCTTCTGTTTTTACCATCCCCGCACGAAATTGATTCCCCTTGCCCCTTTTCTCTCTTGTTTCCGTCGTCCTCTTGTTATCTGGCTCATTAGCGTGTTATTGGGGTATTATTCCATCTCCCTGAGAGTTTTCGAGAATCCGAAATGATTCCTTCTTAATCTTGTCTTCACTGCTCTTCAGTGCCGGGACGAGTGTTTCGCCGAAACTCCTCAAGAGGCAGCATTGTCGGTCTCAGACGGGCGGGAAAAACAGAACTCCCTGTGTTCCCTTGCGAATCGTAATTAAAGCATTCCTGGCTATCATCTTTTATTGCTTTAATCTTTATTCTGATGAAATTCCAATGCATACTAAGGTCTGGCTGTTTCTTGGGTAACGATAAGTCCTAAATCTAGACTACTTTCGTATTATCTTTGTTTGGAAAGATAAGAGCTATCGTGAATTGGCTAGGAATATTGTGATTGATATTGATTTGGAAGCCATTCTTACTTTATATATCATTGCCGCTCGTATTTCTTCGAGTTTTCTTCCTCAAATGACGGAGATACTGTAGGAATGCGCATTGAGGCGTTATTGTGCTCAGAAAATTTGTGAATCATGGGAAAGGTAAATGTGTGACCAGGTTACCTTGGATATTCTCTCTAGTATCACTCGCTGTTTTTACTCCCCAATAGTAGTATTTCGACTATTTTCCTCCGCATTTCAAAGCTACCCAAAGATAGGCAATTTATATTATTTACTCAGCAACATTACTTCTCTTGCGAAAAATATCTTCACCATTGGGAAATTGTACATATGAGTCAACGTAAAAGGGAGTTATATCTTCTAGCCAAAAACACTGACAGTGATATACATAAGACTACGTACAAAAACTTTTGTAAATATTTTAAAGAAACCGTGGAAAAAGCAAAGTCAACTTCAAATGATAAACTTCTTGCCTGTGCGAAAAATATTACAAGAACCTCGTGGCAGATAATAAAAAAGGAGACAAATAATAATAGTCAAGTAAAAAATATACAGCTATTAGTGAATGATGATATGCAAGAAAACCCAAATAACATAGCAAACACCCTAAATCGCTACTTTATTGAGGCTCCAAAAAATTCTGTCTCGTGTATTAAAAATGGAAATTTAAGAAATAGTCCTAATACTACGGTACTACATTCACTTTACCTTTTTCCTGTCACAGAGAAAGAAATAATTCAAATTGGTCAATCCATTGAAAATAAGAACTCTGCAGGAATTGATGGTGTACCAGACAGAATAATTAAATTCTCCATTCCTTATATATGCAAAATCCTCGTCTATCTCATTAACCTTTCCTTAAGTGAGGGTAGCTTTCCCAAAAGATTGAAGGTAAGCAAGGTAATTCCATTGCAAAAAAAAGGAAATTTAAAGGATATAACAAATTTCAGGCCTATAAGCTTGCTATTAGGCTTATCAAAAGTTTTTGAAAAAGTAATGCAAAAACGTGTTGTAAATTTCTTGGATAAAAATTCAGTTCTCACTCAACAACAACATGGTTTCAGAAAAAAGCAAATCTACTTCCACAGCTCTTCATGAACTTATTACCAATGTTTTAAGTGCAATGGACACTGGTAAATCATCCTTGGGTGTCTTCTTAGACCTTTCTAAAGCATTTGATGTAGTAAATCATAATCTATTATTGCAAAAACTAATTAAATATGGAATTACAGGAAATGCAAATAAATGGTTCCATTCTTATCTCAAAGGAAGGTCCCAAGTGGTTGTAATCCCCCATCTTGACAATTCCACAAATTACAGAGCTGAATTCAAGTCAGATGAAGGGGCAATAGAAATGGGTGTTCCGCAAGGTTCCATTCTTGGGCCTCTATTATTCCTTTTATATATTAATGACCTTCCTGAGAGTATCCCAGAAGCAAAAACTATAATATTTGCAGATGATACAAATGTTCTCATCGAATCCAATAAAAAATCTGATCTACTAAAGAAAGTTTGTTCCACAATGAAATGTTTAGAAGACTGGTGTCAAAATAACATGATGGCCATTAACGTTCAAAAAACAGTCTGTGTTAATTTTGGCAGAGATCAAACACCTCCAGTAAAATTATGCGGAAATGATTTAAAATTTGTTGAAAACCTCAATTTTCTTGGAGTAAACATTGAATCAACAATGAAATGGTCTATGCATATAGAAACCCTTACCTCTAAGCTAAATAAAACTCTTTTTCAATTAAGATATCTAAAAACAAGTACCAGTATCCATATTCGAAAATGCCTCTGTTATACAAATTTTCAGTCACATCTGTCATATGGAATTATTTTCTGGGGGGGCTCACATCAATCTCATAAAATCTTTAAATTACAAAAACAGGCAATTAGGGCTATTCTCAATCTACCCTATAGGGAGTCATGTAGGGCACATTTTCAATCCTTACAAATTATGCCTCTTACTGCCCTGTATGTATTTAATTTAATAATGTATGTCAAAAAAATCTGAATTCATTCGATCTAAACTGTGAAATACACCAAATAAACACCCGACAAAAACATGATATTGAACTGAGGTCATCTAAACTTGCTAGTGAAGGACCATATCATAAAGGGGCCAAACTTTTTAACTTACTACCACCAGATATTAAAGCAATCCAAAATAGCAACTCATTCAAGCACAAATTCAAAACGCTTATATATCAAAATTCAATCTATTCACTAGATGAGTTCTACGACTTGTGTAAAAAATATGTTAACAAAAAGAACTCGACACCTTGCAAGCCATAACATGTATATATGTCATCTGTCTTTTATGTTTTTATCTCATGTGTTGTTTGTCCACTATATGACGATTTCTATGTTACATATGTAACCCAACGGAAATAAAATTATTATTATTATTATTATTAATTACGACTGCGTTATGATAGAAACCAATAACTTCATATTTTGTATGAGTTGTATGCAACCTAAGTGGTTGGATTCAGCTGATTCCTCGCTTGTCATAAGTTACTTTCATGTCGTATCTACATCATAACAATTTAACGCTTACTCCTTCGTTTGAGCTGGAACTAAACAAATTTATGCAAATACTTTAAACTGAGGGAATCGCTTAACGTGTTCTTTTTACAAGTAAAACGATCCCTAAACCGTCAGGGATTAAAATGGAGCCTCTACAGACTTGAGGGTGACTCCTGTTTCGCCTTGTGTGGCGGTTAGTGTTGAAAATGAGGAGACGCGGTATATCTGCCATATGTATATTTAGTTTTAGAATATCATAAAAAATTAGAAAAACAAATAAAATAGAAAACTCATTTGAGTCAGCCAGTCGTCTTTAATTGGGCTTCTAATTTCTTTGAAATAAATTTTAAAGATTCATTTCGGAGATTTCCACGAAGTTATTAATTAGTTATACCACTATCCTCGCTTGTTATTTGGCTGAAAATTTAAATTAGTAGTGATATGAAATAATTTAAACGCAGTGCTCTGATCAAGCATCTAGTATCATCTCAATCATGCGCTAACTCCGAATTGTGTCGGGCGTGGAAGATCAAGAGAAATCATCTCCACCACTGATGTGCAACATTTCGTAGGGATGGTGGTGCTAAGGACGGCTGAGCTGTTCTCTGCATTTCGCAACGGGAACATCCTCCGCAAAATCCTCTCGACTCTCCTCAATATGACGTGCCGAGAGAATAATGGACCAAAATGGGACGCTCGCCCTCTGCGTATAACCACATCTACATACACATATTACTCTCCAAGCCACCTACAGAGGTGTTTGGCAGGGAGTGAACCATCACCAACATGCACCAGGGGATTAAAATGTACTTCCACTAACATGCACTACATGCCATGTACTCTACCTATCACACATAAGCTACCATGTCCTAATTATTAAGGCAATCTGCCTATGAAGCTAGAACTCGCAAAAATTCTGTTGGGGATACTAGGAAAATTGCAGAAAAGTTTCTCGGGTTTTCCACCGGTTAATTTTCTTCATGTCTCCCAACGTTTAGAGCAGCGTTTTGCTGTTCATATCGAACAGCAACTCGCTGCTCGAAAAGTCGGAAGATATGAAGACAATTAACCGGTGGAAAACCCGAGAAACTTTTCTGCACCTGATACGCCGGAAAAACCTAAGATCGTACTAGGAAAATTTATAAACATAAATTAAGGAATAAATAAATTAGTGAGCTACTCTACCAGTCAACTAACTTATTTCAAAGTCCTAATGCTGCCGTTATAGTCTCTTATCGATCGCAGAAAAAACGGCACTATAAATCCATCTGGTCTACAGTCTGTCTCTCATATTTTATTTTTTGATCTGACCTATCGCATCATGTTGGCGATCATAAGATATGGATAACATCGTCAGAAAATAGACCGTTCTTAAATTTACATCATAGATAATATTAAGCACAATTACAATAGATCTGATGATTACCTGGCTTATGCTGATAATCAAGTCCGCTCGGGTGGTCCTCCGAGTTATTTTCTTCATGGCTCCCGAAACGTTGAGATTTCCAAGTGGAGCACCCGAGCAACCTTCACTACAATAGTAATAAACATACTGCATTTATAATTCGTTGTTTCAGGTGTGACTTTGTGGAATCGAATTGGCATAGTCCAAAAAAAAATTATAATTCATACTACGGTGGAACTTAGATAATTCGAACATCAAGGGACCGGTTAAAACTTTGAATTATCCAAAAATTTGGATTAAAGAAGTCCTTAAGAAATAGGTCCAAAACAATAAAATCCATATTTTCATTTCCAATAGAAACTCTTTATTAAATTGACGTTCTTGAAATATAAATACATTGATTAACGCCTATCAACAAGATTAAGGTAACCTTAAAACAGGAATATTTATTTCAAAAAACTACGAAGCATAGTAACATTTTTATTCTAATCTTAAAATTTCCTCAGCAACATCTGAACTGCTGAGAACTACCAACTTTACTCGTAATCGTATACGTTTAGACAAGATGTCATGGCATAACACACTGCAATAAAATCACAATAACAGAATAGTAAGAGTTTTGTCTGATGCGCACTGTGTAAACAATTTTTTTGTACGTCATCATCTGGTGATGTCGTACAACTTTAAATTTATGAGGAATTATAAAGTTTTTTGCATTGCATTACACACTGTCTTTCCTTGGCGTCTCTCTCTGCAAGTAGCCCGCATTGAAGTTACCATCCCGACTACAGCCACATTGCTTCCCCATCCGCATAGGGATGTCTGCGTACGCGAATGTGACTAGTCGAATTGACGTTCGGGAGACGATGCAGCTTCCGGCTATGGGCCCCCGCCTGGGTTACCCTGTCCACTCTCCCCGTTCGTCCCGTTTCGCTCACAGTCAGCGCACACCTCTCAGGCTATCACGGCACCTGCCGGGACAAATTGCCCCCTCCTGCCTCGCTACCAAACCTAATCTTGGATTCAGAGTTTGATCCTCTCGCCCAAGGTCGGGTCTTAATGGTGTGCGATCCTTCGCCGTCCAACGTACGTGCGAGCATGTGGAATATCTTGGTGGTGAAAAAATATATTTTTGCCCTTCCCAATTCCTTGGAGTGGTAAACGATCTCAGATTCAGATTCAGAACGCGATTTTGTCCGAGAAAAAGATGTTAAGAGACAGGGATATCAGGGAATGTGAGGGAAAATAGCCGAGTTTTCATTGAAACCTTGGATGAGATCTAAGACATTGACCGGAGTGAGAGTCGCTCAGTGTTCTACCCTCTAAATATTTATAAGGAGATATAGTCCTGTCCAATTTGGCTTAAAATTAGTTTAATAAATTTTGTAGTGTAATTATAAAAAAATGTATGTTTTCTCTATGTTTCCTTTGCTTACATTGGCACTTCAAGTCTGCTCTCCGGCCGTCTTGCGGTTAAAGGAATGTGTATATGAAAATGAGAATTTTCATTTGAAAAATTTCTGAGACTTTCTTTTCAATGATCTGGTGATAAAAATACTGAAAGATCAGAGTGATTGAGAAACCAAGTGAAATTTGAGATTATTATTACTTTCTCGACCGACATTTTCACTATATCGAGTCAATTAATACAATTATTCAATGTTGGAATTTGCACCAACTTACGTAGAAATATTTTTGCTCGAATTTTGGTTGCAGGACATTCATTACTATACTACCCAAGTGTAAAAGTCTCTCCTTCTTAGGTTCTTAGGTATTACAGAAATATATAGTGGCTCGTTATTAATGAATTTAATTCAATTAACCTGCTTATTTAGCGAAATCACGTACATCCACCAAATATGCGTATAACGCGGAGTCTCTTCGCCATCATAAGAGCAAGTTATTATCTCGATGATGAAGGAAACTTGATAAAATTTAGGCGTTCGTATAGTGTAGAAATTTTCCGTTGCAACCCAGTTGAAACTAAGGGTCATTATTGCTTTATCAGTGATCAGCTTCACCATCGATCAGCCACAGAAAATTCAGGTTGAAACTCAGGTTAAAATTTTTTCGGTTTGAAGAATGAAGAAAACGGTGTTCTACACAATTTATAATGTTAAGACCCGGCCTGTTCCAACATCGTGTCAATCTGAAGAGTCAACATAATACTGTAAAAGGCAAGATTACAGAGTATTTTACATTAAAGAGTCTTGAAACCGGTCGGTGTTTTGTTCACGTAAAAGTGAGTGGAACACAGCAAAGTAAAGGCAATCCACTACACCGAATTGCCTACCATGCATATGTAGTGATAAGGTCCACCTGGAGAAAGGAGCGACGGATACAGATGTCCTGTCACTAGAAACGGTCGTGTTTTTCCTATAAAGTGTGAATAATTTAGCAAAGTTTATTATTTTACTTTACGTAACCACTATCTGTAATTGTCCGGACAGCTTTACTCCCTTACGAGACTGGCATTAACAGCGGTGGTGAATGGAACTCCCGCTTCCCTCCAAATCTGTGGCGCTTGGGCGGGCGTCATTTCGTGGTGATTAGCTTTCAATGGATTGGACAGCCGAGGGGGATTAGTTTGGGTGGAGTGGTGGGGGGACGTGGAAGAGGGCCTTCGTTTCCGGTTCTCATGTGGGAGATCGAGAAGGGGGGGGGGGGGCCGATCTCAATTCGTTGTGTCAGTCTGACTTGTGTCCGTTTAGAGCTTCGACTTCCGTTTACATCGTCGTGTTGTCAATACCGGAAACGAATTCGACAGCATTGTTCTAAGCTGATGCCATTATTTGAAGCATGAAAATAATATGAAATCTAGTGGCATGAAAATCCAAAATACATACGACGAATCAAGCTTGCATACCAAACACGACATGACGCAATTCCTACTTTGCCTTCATTTATTTTATGAATTTTTATGCACGCAAATTATTGAACCAGGGATTAGGGTTAAGTGTTCCCAACTAGTTTTTTTCCGGAGCTGTCTCAGTAAATTCTCTATTGCTGTAAGGCAAATCGACCAAGAAGGAATTGTTGTTTTACCCAATGGCAATGCACTGTTACGTATTGTCTAGTATCCATGAGTCTTTCGGTGATCTACCGTGTGCCATGACGGTAAAAAATATCAAGAATAAAATACGAAATTTTACTCAAAGTTCAATAAATATCCTTTAATTACTTCATTTACGTTAAGTTTTTGTCTTACTTTAAAGGCTCAAAAAATCTAACCTAACTCTGAAACGCAGGAAACGTACCCCATTGACGCGGTACGTCGGTATTAAGTTTGAAACACTCGTCAAGAATCAAATTTAGGCTTCTCATCATTCATGTATAACAAAGTTATGCTTTTGATAGAGAAGTCCTCTTTAAAGCCAAAAAAAATAAAAAATGGAGTATCTCGTATGGTCTGACGCCATGAGCTATATTATTGAATGAATCATTGCTTTGATTTAATACGGATTGTGATTGATCATATCACATTTTATATCATCATATTTACCACATATGGAGCATGTTTGTCTATGAAAGCGAGGCTTGAACGTTGGCAGCAGTACAGAAGTCAAGAGTGGAAGAATTCGAAATGTGGTGCTACCGAAGAATGATGAAGATAAAATGGATCGACCGTGTAAGTAACGAGGAAGTGCTAATAAACTTAGCTGGACAATGTCCAGTGGACATATCATGAGACATGATGACCTGTTGAAAACAATCGTAGAAGGACAGATGGAAGGGAAGAAGGGCAATGGACGGCCCCGAATGAGTTACATAGGACAGGTTATGGAGGATGTAAAAGAGAAGAAATACGTAGCTATGAAAAGGATAGCGGATAGGAGAGAGGAATGGAGAGCTGTTTCAATCCAATCTTAATGACTAATTGGATTGTTGACTAATTATGATGATAAAGAGAGTTCATAGTTCTTTATTTATATTTTAATAATTTATTCCGCAAGGCTCTTACACAATGTATCCCTGCAAAAATTATCGTAGATTTCTCTCCATTTTCCCTATTTATTGATTTATATTGATGAATATTACAGATACGATGAGCGAAAAACCTTGAAGTGATTGTTACTAATTGAAATTATATTGTTATTATATACCAAATATTTCCTTACATTCTCATCAATACTACTTAGGGCCCTGGTTTGAGAATTAATATTAGAGGTGAGCATATATCTTGACGACATTATCAGGCATCTCTTCTCCCAAAATAATTACATAACATAACAGTATTTTTCAGTTGAATTTCAACCATGCTCACGGTAAGGACCACTCAGCGATTTATATGTCGGTGTCAACAAAGATGAGATAAAAGAATTTCCTCAGCAGGCAAAGATTCTGCGTTGGCTGAAATAATAATTACGAGAAAACCAAAAGCGACATGAAAGATTCTCGTCCATTCATTCTAGATAGAATAAAGAAGGCAGCTCGCTGATAATGATGATGAGGTCATGGGTACTTGACCCCTGGAGATTTTGTGGCGTGGAAGTGAGACGGGGGTGAGGGCAGGGTAAGGGGAAGCGGGGTACGGGGGTAAGAAGTGCGTTCGGTGGGGTGGTGTTGTCTGGGAGCAGGTCTGGGTGCGGGCGAAGTGGAGTAATGGGGAAAACCTTCTACTATTAGCGGAAGAGGCGCCTGTAGAAAGACCTAAAAGAGGATACTCATATTATCGTTTCCCTCAGGGATCACAGCCGGTTTTTTTAAGAATATTCCGTAAATATGAGGAAATTTTCAGCCGAGAAAAGTGAGTTGTGAGGAAAAGGTGCTTTCCGAGCGGAATGTGGTGATATGCCTCATCGGGCAAACGGGTGATGTGAGAAAATCGACTGGCCATCATTATCTTCTTTGCAATTAATTGCATGATATTCATACCCTTTCATTTAACTATTGGTGCCTCAGTATGATAGGCATTTATTCTGGGCCAATGTGTAGCGCATAATATCTATCGGCATATCATTCGTATTTATAGGAGTTGAAGGAATTAATACTTTGATATTTCGTTGTGATATTTTATTCTTTCAGACTACGAGTTCATTGCAGAGTAACATTATCAAGACGACGAAAGAAAAAAAATATACTCTGTGATTGAACTATGGTGGCAAAGAATAAAATACCATGTACAAATAGGAAAGTTTTCATTTCTTCAACCCCTAAGATAAAGGATTACCACCAAGTCACGCCCGCTACTATTAAATACATTTCTACTCAGTTTGTGGCGATCAGCTTTCTCTGTGTAATTTTAGATGACTTGTTCAATTAATCATCCGAAAATAAGCAGTTTCCGACTTAAATTCATTACCCATGGTCCCGATTTGAATATAGAAATGAGGTTTTCTTAACCTTGCGGTTTTTAAATGAATCTTGATGGTTACAAATTACAGATCAAAAGGCCAATTTTTTCCCTTCCATTGATTTATGCTATTCATTTCAGGTTGCATTAAACTGAGAAAAAAATCATCCAGCTCGATGTGAAAAATTTCACTTAGGATCAAATAATGTATTCTTATATCAGATTGCCTTGAAATTATGCCTAGTTTAATTTACGTAGGAATGGATTTTATATTTAAGCTATTATCAAGCTCTATTTGAACTAAAGTTTCTTCCCAGCGGTATCTTTCTCATGGTTGCTAACATTATCATCTGCCCATCTGAGGTAACATCTACATCAATTATTAATTTTCGGATCTTATTCTCTTGACGCCATTACGGGTATGAATAGTCCACGAAACAGTCCATTATTACTTGGAGCGGGCTAAAATTTCTTTTGCTCAGCTTTATTTGGCAGCAGGATATTTATGTAAAGTTCATAAGTTTTATTAATTCAGGATAGAGAAAAAAGAGACTTATCTCAAAGTTTTATAAAGTTATTTAATAACTTATGTCAGGGATCGGGAGCGTACCATTTTCTCTCCAACTTCCGTTTTTGCTGAAGCGTGTTTTCACGGAAAGTCCTTTCGTCAAAAACCTACACCAACATATTGCTGTTTGGAAAAGGCCTTCCCTGGGGCCCAACAGTATTTTGGTAGAGCTTCCAGAGTGAAATATTGTTTACTGTAAGTACCTCCCGGGGAAAAAGTGAGTAGGAAAAAGTACTTACTCGACTCTTGGCCTGGTTTCATATTTGAACTCTCTGTATTCAAGAGGTTGGGAATTTCTGAGAGTTAAAATGGTTGCTTCCAGGGCTTGCGTGGTAAATACTTCAACTCGTTCATATGTTTCCTCTACTTCCTTGACTCAGCCAAACAGTTTGCGAAACCAGGAGCCTTCAATTCTAGCGTCATGAAAGTTCATTTTCACTCTTGCTAATTCTTCGAGAAATAAATGGAATTGGAAATCCATTGAGTTTTAAATTATGTAATTCGATGCAATAATTGATGTTCCACGAATCCAAATCGTTAACTTTTAATTTACTGGGGCACATAGTATTTCACTTAAACGCTTGTTGACTTGAATTTACAAGCTTCATGATCTCTTTGGTTAGATCTGTCGAAATATATTAGACAAACTCGAACTAAAATCGTCGGTAATATTTTAAAAATAACGGTTGTGTAGATGAGAGTGTGATGGTTTGGCCCAAGGATGGCTTACTTCACGCCGTAGGATAGGATAGGATATGTATTTGAGACGAGATGAAAAGATTTGCGTAAGATATGCGTTGATTTGAGAGAAAAGAATCACTCAGACTTACTAATAGGAGATTATTACTTGAGGTGCGACTGTTTTAAAAAGTTAAGATAAAAATTTATTATACGGTAGCAAATAAAATAAACCTTTAAGTCTCTCAGCAGCTGTGAACGTCAACATTTATGGATCATAATTATTTCGATTTCAACATTTGTAGTGACTGCACATATAGTGAAGTAAGCTCTTTCCTCGTTAATGTTTTCATTTATCAACTTGGGGTATTAATTTTATCCTATCTCTGTTTCATTTCTTGGCATCATGCAAGAAATTGGTCAAGCATGAAGCTTGCAGCTGCCAGCGTTGAAATATCAAATGTGCTTACATATTTTCTTCATAAATTCCTCTTAATATTTTCTCTTCTGAAGGACACTCAATGCTAAAGTCATCTTTAAATGAAACTAAAAAAATTATATGAGGTGAAGTTAGAACAGGCACTATTCCCGGCATATCCTGTCGCGATCAAATTATTATTATTATTACGCTAAGAGACTTGGTGATAGAAATTTTTATATTGTATGCTTGGGAGCAGCATAGTTTTGTTTCCTTTTTGTTCACTCGTTTTTACCAATTACTTCTAGTTATTTGGGTAAGCTGCGTTAAAACGTTGTGAACATGTGAAATACATGCTGATACCCAAATTTTTTTAATCATACTTCAAGGTTAATCGCTGCATGGTTTGCAAGCCTCATCGCATAATAAAAATATGGAGTGACATAGATATGTCAAATATATCTTCAGATCAACATTCTCTTATGCGGGGTCGGAACCATACTAGGGTTTATTTCAGATTTTAAACATCGTGAATAGGTGAAATCGAAGCTGACACCCAAATATTTTTGATCATACTTTAAGCATAATCGCTGCATGGTTTGCAAGCCTCATCGCGCAGTGAGAATTTGGGGTAATATAGTTGTATAAAATATATCTTCAAATCAACATCCTTTTTTGTAAGGTCGGAACCATACTAGGAGTTGTTTCAGTTCGTCCTTTGGCAGAGTCATATAGGAACTCGATGTTCATTTTCGCTCTTCCAGCCCCGGGGAATTGCGATATTTCTGAGGAACTCCACTGATAAAAATAGAGAAGTGGAGAGAGATACAGTAAAGCCTTCGGCTACGCGAAGAAGGCATCGCCCGAGTGTCCGGACGATTCCGGGGGGGAAGCGACCCTTGACCCCCTTCAACCCCACCAGCTCCCTCACGTCTCCGTTTCCCTTTAGGCGGAACCCTTGGCTCTCCTCTCCCCTATCGACTATGCCCCCTTCTTCCTCTCACCGCTACGTGGATTTCTCTTTTCCTTCCCCGCTCCCGATCATCACCGACCCCTCTTACGGCCTTCCCTCGGCGCCATACTGACTCGCAAAGGCCTTCCTCAACTTATTCCGCATCTTGCCAAGCAGTTCCTCCTCACTCCACTCCTTTCAGCATCTCCCTGCTTCACTCCACCTACCTCTCCCCTTCTCAAGGTTGCCCTGGGATATCCCTTTGCAACAGCCCTTCGCTTTGCCCTCTGAATTTAGCATCTTTCGTCCTCCTCCTCATGGGTGCTCTTTCTGTATTCCGTCTGAGAAGGAACGAAAGAATTGGGACAACGAGGCAATGCTCCCTCCTCTCAGAAGAAAAAGACACCGTTCCAGAACTTTCATCTCTCTATTTCCGCCAATTTTTCATTCTCCTCGTGCTTGAATCGTCTGAATATACTCATGTTTCTTAAAGTAGTGTAAAGAGTTCTGGATATTATTTGTTTTCAAACAGTTGATAAGTAACCGCTGTAATTCATCGTGGTATAAAACCTGCCCTATAATTAGGAGCTTTGCGTAGTAGGAACTTAATTCATCATTTATTCATTGCTCAAGGGAGCCAATTAGCCAATGAGCTTGTTCTAAAATTTGAAATCTCAGTTTGAGTAATTAACTGTCAAGTTTACATTAGTGGTAGAATAAATAGTGAATGATTCGTTGGAGATAACCATAACATTATATATTGAAGTCATAAGTTATATGTCAATGCAAAGCTTACTCATAGCTTATTCGCAGCGTATCGGGTAGTGTTAGCGTCTATTATTGGATTGAATAGTGCTGCCAGCTTGTTCTCGCTAAGGGAATGGGAATACGCTCACGAATAAGGCTTTTGAGATGTGTTACGAAATATTGTAGAGTATATACTTCAGGGGGCAGAAAAAGGAACGGATAAGGCAAACTAAGCTAGGACTAGGAATAGTCGTGTTAACCGGCAGATGACGACTATTTTAATCGATCGATAATTGTAAAAAATATCTATATATACATAATACCCTGCGACCCACCTCTAGGGTGTTTGGCAGGGGGTGACCGATCACCAACATGCAGCATGCAAGAGGACCGCCACATGCGCACCGCACGGTCATAGGGATATTATCCATGCTAAAAACATATACACGCATATCCATAATAAAAAACTTGCACATGGTTAGTAATGATATATTTTACGTAGTTGCTGTTAGTGGAATGTTTTCATGATTGAAATACATCTCTACAACAGTATTATGAATAATGGACTAGTGCACTATTTAAAATAATTATTTTCGGATTTGATATAGCTTAAAGCATAGAGATCCATACTTTTCCGGTTGTTTGATCCGTGTCCAACTTCTCAAGATACATGCGGCGAAAATTGATGGCCTTATATCTTTCCCAGACAAGTTTATGAAGTAATGCACTCCTGCCGAGCTTCGGAGTTGCTCACTGCCTAGCAACGAGCGCCCCGGGTTCGTTATTATTAGTCTATCTGGAGAGCTGTTCTTTCCTTAGATAAATGATTCACCTCGACCGAGTTAATATACTGGAACCCTGATGGCGTCGCCCACCCATGAAAAATGAATGGTAACTAAAGATTTGTCATTTCAAACTCACGAATGAGTTGATTTTTTTCGCCAAACCTTTCTCTATCGCACATTGAATTCTTTTCATGCATTGCACATTACGTGTTTTAAGAAAGGATTCAGCGACTCTGTCCTTAGTTTTTTAGTACAAGTTCACTCCAGTAAAATAAGCGATGCGAAAAATGAATAAATGTTATAGCAAATCAAATGTAATTTGTTTCAACTTGTTCAGCCCGTCCATCCCTCTGGTTTTCCTAATTCTGCCCTATCCCATCGCGGTTGCGTCTAAATTCACGCATTCCCACATATCCTATATTCCTTTCATCCTCTCGTTCCCCGGCCGCAACATCTAGCGCCAACCCCTAGACGAACTATTCGCCGTCAGGCTCATCGCATATTCCCTTCATTTCAGGCGCCATCACCCTATGCCTTGGGATGGTAGCTTTGAAAACTTAAGTGATTCGGTTACATTGGCAGCCCCGACGCGAAGGTGGCACAAATTCTTTCCTTCATACACACCACCCTTACCCTCCCCACGATGACATCAAGAGTTTCGTCTCCACAAAATGGCATTTCGAGCGGAGACGCCCGTATCTCAATCGCAAAAATCACTTCACACTCACTCAGTCAGACTTGAAAACCAATTTCAAGCGGGTAAATTTTCGTATAGGTTCGCATGGGACTCGAAAAATTCGTCAACCATAGATTATTGTGCTTCTTTATAACAATAAAACAAAAAATTACTAGCTATTACGAATCTTTGATTAAGACTTGATATTGTGTAGGTCTCATAACATATGGAGTCCATCTTGGAAAAAGTGACATCTGCATATGACGTGGCTCACTGTGAAAGTCTCTTAAGGAATGTTTATATAGAGACTCATATTTATTATAATCCACCATGCAATTTGCTGTTCTGGTCTAGAATTTTTACCACAAAATCATCAATGTAACTGCCTCTGAGCATGAATTGCATCGTTTGGTAATTATAACTAAATATTACAGCAGCTTGGGGGAAGAAAATTTCAAAATATAAAATATCTACCTTAATCCTTTGTGGTAATTAAAAGGTAAATAGAGAAAATGTACTTCACATAATCGATCGTTTATTCAGGTGGAATTCATTAACACCACCTAAAAATCTGCTTTCCGCTCCGATACCCCCTCAAATATTGAATTATTTATCTTAATCCACCCTGCTCTTTGCTATTATAGTCTATAATCTATCTCACATATTCTTCAGTAAAACTGTCTCTAAGTCTGTATTGCATCGTTTCATAATTATAACTAAATATTACAGCGGTATATTGGACGAAAATAAGTGAAAATTGAAGAATATCTACCTCAATAATTAGTGATAATTAGAAGGTGAATAAATAAAATATAGGTACCTACTTTACATAATTAATCCCTTAGTTTTTTATATCACGTTTCCGTAAGTTCTTCGCTAGTACTTACGATCTTTACTGAGACTGGGGTTGTCATACCGTGAGCCATGTTTCAACGACATCTTGAATGTGAAAATATGCCAATCCATTTTCTTGCAGCAACTCGAAAAAAATCCCACTCTATCTCATATGCCCATAGTCTGTCATTTTAGATCCGCCTTATCGGATAGAATAGATCGCTTTTACGGTGGGCCAGGTGGAATTTATAAGCACCACCTGAGATTCCGTTCTCCGCTCCGATTCCTCTCCTCAATTCGATTCCGCATATCGTCGTCATCCCCCGGCACGGTTTCCCGCCATCCCTCTTTCCCGCCACCCCGGTTTCCCGCCATCCGTCTTTCAATTTTCGTCCCCCTCGCGGAATTCATCGAAAATTGTTTCGGTAGTGCAGTCACCTCTCCCTAACCTACCCCTCCCTACCTTCATCTCTCTCCCCTATCCCCTTTCTTATCCGAGAAATGCCCTCTCAAGAATGTCTACCACTGTCTCAAGCAGGGGTTTCGAAGAGAGAGGCTATAGGAATCGTGGGGAGGAGGGATATCCTTGCTTCTCGAGAGATGGGATCCCGGGTGGAGAGGGAGTATATAGCGAGTGGCTTTTGTTTTTATTTTTGTATATTTATTTATTTTTTTTTAAGGTCGATGGATGAGAGTCGTTGGGGGGGGGGGGGGGGCAGAATTCCCGGGTCCTAGAGGTAGTTTTGGTTTTTTGGGAACGGATGTGAACTCCATGGAGACAAAAGGAAGAGGAAAAAGCGCAAAGGTCTCTCGTCCTCTTGTTTTGTTTTCCTTTTTTTAAGAGACAGGAACGGGAGTTGGGATGCGGGTCGGAATGGAGAGCTACCCATATATCTATCAATGATGGCGAATTTGCGCGTCCGTGAAGTATGCGTTGCTTGCAGAACACCAGAGTAACTTATGGAAAACTGTATAACTGAAGGAAATGAGCTGAGAAACCTTAATGAGGGCGAAGGATTACATAATCGGGCATGATTTTAGTTTAGGTAAATCGATTGGTTAAACGAACAGGCAAGTTAGGTAATTCGTACTATTTAAAACTAAATACAAAATGGGCTAAGAAGCCTTCATGAGCATGGAGGCTTATATTATCGGACATACTTTTAGTTTTAGTAAAATGATGAGTTGAAGTCAAAGGTTTCGGGCTCACTTCATGTCTAAACGATCGGTCTCGGTCATGAAAGGTATCAAAAGTCCACTGAAATCTTGTTGCACCGAGGTTGGTGAACGTGTTAAAAAGTATCGAAAATTCATTGTTTGCAACGTTTCAACAGCCGCATGTAAGAGCAAAGGAGACTTCGATGTGCGATGAGCAGGTTATGGTGTTTTATTTTGGTGGGGAGTGGTTTTATTCAAGAAGGTTGAGCCTCGAGGAAAAAATGATACGCAGGCAGTGGGGAGGGTTGGAAAGGCCAAGGAACGAGGGAGGGCAGAAGAGGAAAAGGAACGTGATCCGAGTTGATAAGAAGGTGGCCAGATATATATATATGTGTAAGTCGATTTATATATTTATTTACTCGCACCCTTTCCTCCCCGACGACAATGGTGACGCTTAAAGTCGGGGGATGGTATTGCACAGTGGCGGATTCGAGGGGGGTCATGACCCCTCCAAATTTATCAAAATTTTTTTAATTTTTATTAGTTCAATAAAATTGATAGTTTGAGGCATGACTTGGTGAATTGCTTCATGTTGAATCAAAAAATCTTGTAACGATGTCCTTCATTGGACTTGTCCTTAAGACCTTATTCTTCATTCATGTGACATTTATAAGGTTTTTTGATTCAACATCAGTGGAATAGTTTTTGTATCCTTTTGGCGGAAACCACTGTACGGCGTTTGATATAACTGCATGACGACTGAGTTTTGGTATCCTTAAATGTCTAAAATTGTTCGATTTCATCTGTAATAATAAAATGAAATTTTAGGCTCCCAATTGCGTAAAAAATGGTTATTTAAAAACATTTTCTCGGGAGAACAAAAGTACAAACATTAACCTAGGAAAACATAAGAGTGAAGAGGTGAAAGAGGGTTCTTACCTGGCAAGCCGAATTACCAACGATGGACGAAGCAAGAAAGAAACAGTCAGTAGAAAAGCGCAAGAGAAGAGGACTTTCTACAAAAAGAAGAATGGCTGAGAGTACAAGTATATAAGTAAGGAAAAAATGAACCAGATGCTACATATGGAGCACGTTTCTCTATGAAAGCAATGCCTAGACGTTGATAGCAGCAGAGAAGTCAAGAGTGAAAGCATTCGAAATGTGGTTCTATCGTAGAATGAAGAAGATGGAGGCTTTAAATGAAGTGAGAATGGGTCGACCGTGTGAGTAATAAGGAAGTTGTAAGAAGAGTGACGGAAAAGAGAAGTCGTCTAAAAAAGGAAAAGACGGCACTTCTCAGTTGGCCACTTCATGAGGCGCGGTGGGTGGCCTGATGAAAACAATCGTAGAAGCACAAGTGGAAGGGAAGAAGGTGAAAAGACGTCCCCGAATGAGTTACATAGGACAAGGTATAATGGATGTAAAAGAGAAAAAATACGTCGGTATGAAAAGGTTATTGGATAGAAGTGTGGGATGGAGAGCTGTGTCAAACCAATCTTAGGATTGTTAACTAATGATAATGAAGATGAAAAAAATCATTCCATTGTAGGTACCTACACATATTTGCCGGTGCTGTGTGCTCCCAACTAGTTACTACTGCATCTCTCCATGTCGGGCAGAGAAAGATTTCCTTGAATGCAGTCTTCTGAAAACCTTAAGGAGAAGACGCGACAACTTATTTGGCCACATTATGAGGCATGAAACATTCCCTTTCGGAGGGTATTCCATATTCCCAGGTCCCAGGTCATGACCCCCCCCCCAATATTTGATGCTGAATCCGCCCCTGGTATAGCAGGGAGAGTTCTGGGGAGGCCATGTAGTGGTGAGGGGTTAGGGACACGAGCCCTTCCCAAAGGGAGTGAAAAAGGGGAATTTTAGGATTCCGAGAGGATTTCCCGAGACCCTAGGGGAGAGGAGGAAGGGTTCTGGGGGGTGTGAAAGAGATGGGATTCTCCCGGGGAGAAAAGCAGTGGGAGATATCGGAGGAGGAGTGGGTCTCTAGGCAGACTCATCATCACTTGCTTACTCATGGACCTCGCCCGGTGCGTTGCCACGGTCCCTCGCTCCTGCAGGCGGGTCACGTAACCTCGTCCTACGTTCAAACCTTTTGTGCAAAGGCCTTCGTTCGGATCCTCTCCGACTACATGCTCCTCTACCCTTCATGACGCGCGGATTTGATTATACTCGCCCCGGAAAAATAAATGCGCGCTCGGCACTTATATTTACTTGGACGAGGGAGTGAAATTTGTTCAGGATGGCCGGAGGTTGTTAAATGCTCAAGGAGGTGTATTCGATGCTAAGTCCTATCTTTACTCTTCTTCCTCAGGACAGATTTTATCTATGGCCTTGCCTTTCCATATAAATTAGCACATTACAACCCAATGTTGCTTTTATGTAGCATCAAAAATGATAAAATTTTCAGCTCTACTCAGGAAAGACTTAAACCACGTGTTCTTTTGCATGGGCGTACCCAGTGGGTGGTAGGGAGCAGGAGGGGGCAGCTACCCCCCTTGAAAAAAAGTAAATTTATTTCAAAACGAATTTTTTGAACACAATTTCCTTAAGTTCCAACAAAAGTGATATTACTATTAAACATGTAATCAATAAAATATTTTTTCCGAACAAATAATTTTAAAAACCATTAAAGCGGTGTTATAATTTTCTTAAAATTTTGGTTTCATAACCTTTTCTGCGTTACGACTCGAATGACTACGGCTTGTCCCCCTCTAGTTTTGATTCTGGGTACGCCCTTGATCTTTTGTGCTATAAAGTTTAATGAAGAATATGTAGCTGCCACAATAATTACGATTGAGTAGAAATTTTTCACAATTAAAAAATTAGAAGCCTTGAAATTTAATTTCTCCCAGAAACATCTCAGCTCTGTGTTAGGAAGTGCTGAAAGATTAAGGGAGAATATCCTATTAACCGGGTAACGCCTGAATGAAAATTTTCATTCGAACTTTTTCGTAATATTCAATGTTAAAGTCAATCAAAGTCTGGTGCTTTAGCACAAATATTGTCTTGAAGATATAGACTGGCGCCGTGTGGTACCGCTAGGCCCTTAAGGGATCAAAAAATCGAAATTAAATATTTCGAATTTCACATTTTAATGCCAAAAACGAGAAATATTTTCTATTTTTCGCAAAAATAAAGATTCATTTTCATCCAAAATTACTGAAAAATGTCAAATCTTGCTTAAAAAAGTTAACTTTTCTGAAAAACGTAATTATAAATATGCTTATCAGTGTAAAACTCTCAAAACCCCGAACAAATTACAATAAATAACAAAAAAGGTTCGTTTAATATTGCACTACCAGCTGGTACCATATGGTACCGCAAGGCGTTTACGGGTTAAGATGATACGTCCTATCTTTCCTTTCCTTCCTCAGAATAGATTTTTTATCTAGGGTTTTGCTTTTTTGCAGAAATTAACACTGATTAGTCACGTTATATTCTGTGCTTCGAAGAAAACGCAATTGCATGAATCATTTTAGTTTTTTTTATCCTCATATAAGGCTTTTGGAAGAATCGTTGTAGGGAAAACTATTGTTGTAGTTGAATAAAAGAGTGTATTTATAGTTTTGTAATGCTTTTATGATGACTCTTTTATAAAACATTTTGTAGTGTAGTAAGTGTCGGAAATTATGATTTCAGTTGTTATTAGCATTGCATATTGTATAGGAATTGTAATTGGCAGTCAATGTATGGTTAAAGTGTTTTCCCAAGAGTTAATGAGAAAAAATAAGAAAATAAATATATAAAATATAAGTTTTGCATGTATGGTATTATAGTTTGCATGCATTATATATTATAGTTTTTCTGACTTTTCCATTTCATTGAGCGAACGGGTTTGCTCCTTGTCCTTTCCTCACATAGTTTTACTTGCCTCAGAAGATATTTGATCCACTAAACTTCTTTTTATGAATTTTTTCAGAGTAATTCATACGGAAAACTCATCCTAAATTGGGAAAAATCGATTTAGATAAAATTGTGTAGGTTTAAAAACACCCAAAAAATTGAGAAATTAAGGTTACCTAGAGAAAAAAGTATTTGCGGAGCTAAAATGGATGTAGATAGAGATGCATAAAACTTTTGTGGTATTAGATGGCGTCTTTGCAATAAAAAGTTATGGATTGGCTCAAGGAATCTGGTTAAGGTATCACCTTTCATTCGAAATTCCAAGTACCCGGATTTTATCGATTTCTCTTCTTACGGTTTGAAATCATAAATTTGCATTTCAGCGGAACTTAACGTCAAGAAACTGATGTTTTGAGGAACTTTTACTCCTCGTGCCATCTTCCTCTTACGTTTTTCTGTTATATTTTTTAATTTTAGATGCACTCCACGGAGTAAACAGAAGGAAAAAGATAAAAAACTATCTTCAGCCTCGAAATATTCCGAAATTTCGTTGAGCTAGTGAGTTTGGTTCATGAGAAAACTCTTGAGGAAAGTAGTGGTTGAAAAAGTCGACGACGGAAGGTAAACCCGCAGGGTGAGGTGCTAAGAGGAGGGAGCAATGGGTAAATGGGGCCGAGGCGTAGGAAGGTGGATGCGAAAGGTTTTTGGACTGGAAATCGAAATATATCGCCTCGTTTCTTGCGTTACCAGAATACCCTCTTTCGCCCCGAGGCAGTGTTAGATCCGAGTCACTGGAGGAGACTCGAGTTTATCTATTTCCAGGCGTAACTTGGCTTTTGCGCGATTTATTTGACCCCGTGGTCCCCGGTATTTTGGGGAAATCATCATTGGGAAAAATGGAATTTTTTTTTCGGGAGATGGATCGAAGGTGGGCTATTTCAATAAGAAATAAATCTTCGCATTTCCAATGGAAAACGCTAAAGCTCTAGACACTTCACTGCCACGTAATTATTTAGTATAATTCATTGTCTCGGGCGTGACTTCATCGAACCGACTTAATGTTATAAACTTTATAATTCCTCATAAATTTATGTGGAATTACATAGTTTTTTTACATTTCATTAATTATTTAGTGCTGTAATTGAAAAACTGCCTCTGTTAATGACCTCAATTACCCATTTATGGACTATTGAAATCATTTTAGATTTATTTAATAAATTGATTTCTTCATTTTTCGGTGAAATTTGTGGCCAGTCATGATTCTTCGAAAGGTGTGGTTGTGATACTTCGAAATAAATCTATTTGGTGCATAATATAATACTTTGCTTCCTCTTGCTCGAATCGGTTTCAGATTTGTTTGATTCTTTTTTTGATTTTGTGTTTGGTTCTTCACATATAATGCCATAAAATATTCGAGATAAATAAAAAATCCATAAAATGTCGAAATCGGGATCGAGAGAAAATTGTTTTGTACTGTTAATTAGTCATAAACGTGTAAGCTTATTTTATCAGACTTTTCTCTCCATAGGCGCAAAATATGTGACGCAGATATATTGTTATTTTTTCAACTCATATCTTGTGGTAGATTCTCTGTTAAAATTTGGATAAAACGTTTTTTATTTGGTCACTTCCATTTTTGAAGGACTGTCCGTATGCCAAAACATTTTGCTGAAATGTAGGTATTTAAATCCAGAAAATCATCATACGTTTGTGAAATTAAATGATAAATCGCTGATTTCCTATGCTAGAGCATATTAATTTAACGGCTATCCGATAATTATACATAACCATGCAACACTATTTTTCGATGCTATCCTATCACGAAGAATATTACAGGCCTTTTATTTTTTATTCAATGGTTTATATCCTCTACAAAATAAAACCATTTGTGTATCATATAGTATTATTGCTCGTAATAACTGATAATTAAAGGCATAAAAATTAATACTTTACTCATCTTTAAAATTTTACCGTTTGGTATTATAATTGAATAACTGGCAACGTAATGTAGCGAATGAGTACATTTTGCGTACATGTATCTTTAGCATGCATCTTACAAGCGCACGCGCTCACGTTTTTGCGCACATTTTGCGCGCATGCATCTTTGGCATGGATGATACTACATTAAACCTACAATACCTACCTTGACGAATGAAAAGATTTGTAAAGTTTTTAGCGGCAAGATTTTAAAGTTCATGAATATAAGATCGCAACGTTTTTTTTTGATTTTTTTAATTCGAGTTCTTTACGATAAGTTTTTAAGTTTTTTTTAAAAACTCTTTTACATCGAAGAAAAAAATTTAAATAATAAAAGTTACAGTCGCTGCAAATTACATGACGGTGGTAATTATATCTCGCGGTTAACTGCGAGAGGCATGTTGGACCACAGATTTCCAGCGTTCCCTTTGCATCGATTAAAGTGTTTGGGAATGAACGAAATCTCTCGTAAGCTGGTGGGCCTAGAAATTTTAGAGCGGAAAAATGCAGCGCCAACCGACATCAAAAGGAGGCGACACTGCCTGCAGCTTATGTAGGATAAGTGGGAAAGTTAAAGGAATAATGAGGGATAAAGCGCTGGAGGACAAGGCTCTGGCACATGAAAGACAGCACCCCTACCAGGGATAACCCGTACTCAGCACGAGAGTAAAAAGGAAAGGTAAAAATAAATAATCTGATTGAGTAGGACAGCAGCCTCAACGCTGACGAGGCACACGCAGCGATTTCTGCGCTCAGATAATGAGCGTGAACGCAAGGAAGGGGATTTTTAACGAAAAATCTGCACGCGGTCTTAGGAAAGGGTACATACATACATATTTGAAAAAAAAATAGTAGTCGGAGGAAAGAGGGAAGGGGTTGGAGGTAGGTACCAGACTCTCGACGTAATTAAGTCAACTTCCGGAACAACAATTATGAAAGAGATGCCGTTTTTCGTGTGTGTGTGTGTGTTTTCAGCTTTGCGCGGGAGAGAGAAAATAAACAGAAATCGCGCTACAAACGAAAAAAGCCGAAAAGGAAGTTGGGGAACATGTTGAAAGCGAGGGAAAAGGAAAGCGGTGGAAATATGAACCGCGATAGGCGAGTGGGAAGCCGTGCGAAAATTAATCTATGTCGCGGAAGACCGTAGTCAAAGAGACCTTTTGGCAATAGAAATAGATTTTATTGTTCTGGGATCAGAGAAAATTTTGCGCGCATGCATGTTTAGCATTGATGATACTACATTGGACCTTCAAAACGAATATATACACCAGAAAAGCGAATGGAAATGTTGGTCTCGGTGGCGGCGGGGTGAATTCCTCGCCTGACAAGCCAGAGGTTGCGGGTTCGAGTCCTGTCTGGGTACGATGTCACTAGCCGGGGCACGGTTATTTGTGCACATATAATTGTTAATTTGATGAAAAACCCCGATGTAAAAGGCCAAGATGTGCTTTTATCGGTGGTATGAGAATAAATTAATAATATAACTGTTGTTAAGTAATTCAATAAGAGGTAGCCATTTTTTTAATCAATCTTTCACTATTTACGAAATTTATTTTATTTTCTGCGACGCAAAAACTAGTTAACTGTCACTGTATGATAAACCTATTTAGTTTTATTATTTGAGATTTCAAATACTGACTCTAGTAAAATTTTTCAAGAAGATACCTGCATTGAAAGACAAAATAAAATATTATTCATAGTTTTTTGCAGAATTTAAGATGAAAAATGAAATTTCTTTCATTTGTGTTACGGATAACATAATGGTATATAGCCAAATATCTATATTTACAAAATAAAATTGTTCTGATAGCGCGTATCCCCAGATGTTTGTGCTATAAAGCAATGAATTTAGTTTAACAAAATCAGCTTAACTTTTGAATTTTCATTGTCAGTGTATTAGGAATTATATCTGAAATGGCTGATAAAACAGGGAAAAATTAAGGATTGGTCAATAGCAAAAATGAAAGGGAGAATTGTAGCGGGAATCTGAGTCAAGAAAAACAGTTCAAGGGGCAAACTTTGCGTTGTAATAGTAAAGCGATGAAAATCCCAAGCAAACTGAGTTTCCCACTACAGGTGAGTTATTTTTCTGCATGAATGTTCAAAACGATTAATTAAATTTGAAACCCCTGGATGTTCAATTGCACAGCATTTTAAATAGCTAGCCATCATTAGAACCCGCACTGAATTTTACCTTGCATATTCGCACGCCAAGTTGCCGAATTGAGGCTGCTAATTTTGACTTATATCGCTATTTGCGAACCAAAAGAATCAGATTTCCGAAACGCGAAGCAAAAAAGTAAAAAATGGTCATTTAAGTTAGACGCTGCTGGTATAAAACCGGTGAAAGTAAAGTTTTACATTAGTTTAGCCCACTCATGTAGTGCCTAATTCCCACCAATTGGTTCAAACAGCAGAGAATTTTTAGAGGCTGCCCGATCCCTGATTTAGAGCCTTGAGGAGGGCACATTCAGAGTAGCACTCCGTCCATCGGATGGGACGTTTAGCCATGGTCCCCTCGACCCCTTTCCTTAGAAGTGAGCTACGATGCCCGGTTTCTATCTTAAGGAGCGACTAAGGGCGCATATATCGAAATGCATTAATTATAAAAAACCGTTTAAGACGAAAAATTCGAAATATAAAAAAAAACAAACTCTAAGCGACACTTTTCATTTAAACAATGTTCAATATCGCACCATTCATAGGCGGACCGGCGGGGTCACGGGGGCACTTGCCCCCCCCAGACCCTTAAAAATATGCTAGATTTTTAATACGGTCCCATTATCATTGCGTTCGTTTTGTATGACGAGGTATCCTTGTGCCCCCCCAGAACGAAATCCTGGATACGGCCTTGCTTGTGCCCCTCCAGAAAGAAATCCTGGATCCGTCCCTGGCACCATTATTTAATGATAGCACAGTGCAAAGTCGTGCTGGTAAATGGAGTTCGTGTACTTTGAGATAGTGAAGGAGAACTATCTTCTGAAAAGTTGTAAGGAGTAGAGGTAAAAAGTGGAAGCAATATGAAAAGAGTCAGAGAACCGCAAAGGAAAAAAATTGAGCAGAAAGGGAAAAGGATGTGGAAGAAAGGAGGGAACTCTGGTTTTTCACGAAGAAGCTCGGGATGAAAAGAAGTAAAGATAATAGTGAGTTTTTTGGAAAGGACTTTTTTTTGGGTGAAGGTCCCACATAAAGTTTGTGTGGATTCTGGATCATGTAAAGGACAGAAAGGTTTGGAGAAAGGGCTGAAGGGAAAAGGGTCAAAGGAGAGAAAAGGGATGATGGATAAGGAATAAAATGAAAAAACATATAAGGTGAGAAAAAGGTCTTGTAAAATTGTGGAGTGCAGTAAGGGCTGCCTCAAAGGAAATGAGAAATACCGTCCTGATGAAGAACCTATACCTAAACAGGCACATGGATATTATCATATCATTAAATTGTTGCAAGTGAGCTAGTGAGCTAAAAGGAAAAAGATACGATGGATCTTCGAGAGCAACAATATACAAATTTCCTCAAAGAAAGTAAAATAAATTGGTCACTCATGTTTGAGGGTCTAGGCAGTTTCTCTCTAATGACCTATAATATCAAATATTGCCTCATTTATGGGAAAACTATATTTACTTCGAGAGTAACACGTTTTGTTTCCAAACAAAGATTCTATTTTGGTTGCCTAGTGAAGCTGCAGATCCGTATGGATGATATCTCTCTATGGTTGCACATTTTTTCAGCCACCAATCATGCTATCGGATTCTACATCTACATAATACCCCGCAAGCCACCTAAAAGGCGTGTCGCAGGGGGTGTTAGGTCACCAGCCGTTCACACACAGAAAAGGACTTAAGGGCATGCCGAGCAGTCAACAATGCTAAGGCTGGTTTGACGCAGCTCTCCACTCATTCTCCTGTCAGCTAATCTTTTCACACCTACATATTTCTTCTATTTCACATCCATCTTTACCTGATCCGTATATTTTGTTCGAGGTCCTCCTTATCCGTTCTTGTTATGTACTAGTCCCTCCACGATTATCTTCATCAGTCCATCATGTCTCAAATTATGGCCAATATGGTTGTTCCGCCTTCTTATCAACGTTTTCAAGAGGATCATTTTCTCTCCTACTTTTCTTAGGACGTCCTCACTAACGCAATCGAACCATTTGATCCTCATTATTCTCAACATTCATGACACGCATTTAATGATTAATCAAATCATTTGATTTTCCCAATAAAGATTATATGTGGTAGAATAAATGGCATTAGGAGGCTATGGGAGCTTTGAAATTGTCTATCGGACAGCATAAGCGCATCCTTAAGCATCAGCAATCCAGTATTCTCATTGTATTATTTTTTCAACGTCCCTTTGTGATTGTCGAATTCATTTATTCATCGTTTATGAGCAGCTCATCAAAGAACCGTCTTGGAGTTTCATGAATTTCCACTAGGCTCTCTCCGAATTTGAACCCGTGTTTTTCTGCGGGTAATAATTAATTCCAAGCAAACGAGAGTCTCTCGGTCTTGTTTTCAGTGCACCTTCAAAAAAAAGTTGTGGTGAGGCCGTTGGTATTTCTCTTTCGTTTCTTTGTGGGTTTTCGCAATATTTTGGGACGTATGCCTTCAGCGGAGGCGTTTTGAAGTTCTTGCTGTGCGGCGTTTGCAGCTCCGAACATCGGTTTCGTTAAAAGCGCTTGATCGAATTCAAAAGCCCATTCGATTGCGTTCTCTTTGACGGCAAAGGAAGGCCACGTCCCTTCTGATAATTAGGAAAGCTAATTTACGAATAAAGGCTTTCTCCCCCGCTAAACCAGGAAGGACGCCCTGTTTACCCTATTCGTCATGGAAGAAAGGATACATGGTAAATAGACAACTCCGCGCCATTTCTATGTATGGTGAATGTTTGTCACTTTGACTAAAGCAGTGCATGGAGAAACAAAGAATAGGTATGCTCCATCAAGTTAACCCAACAAAGGTCATCCCAGTCGTCGCTGAAAATGAAGCCAAAGTTAATCGGCTATAAGTTTTCTTGGATATTACACAATTACTTATACCACTTCTTTTTTAAAGAGTGTGACCCGGGTTTCAATGAATTATCATCATCTTCAGGCCCATATTATGATAGGTTTATCTTATTATTGTTACCTAGTTACTTGATGAATTTTAAAAAGGACGCCAGAATAGGGGAAAAGGATGGGCAAAGATGTTCATTTATAAGAGTACTGTCGTGACTTTCAATAGTTTTTAAAATTTCTAACTGCTCTCTACAGTCCAATTCACGGCGGTCATTGCAAAATTTTAAAATATTCATTTTTAAAATCGCTCCTATGGCAGTTGCATATTAAGTGTTTAAAGTCAGGGCAGTACTCTTATAAATTAATTTCTTTACCCATCCTTTTCCCCTATTCTGGCGTCCGTTTTTCAGAAGAAATTCGAGAGCAAAATACTATGACTTTACGAGGCTGTTTTCCAGGTCAGGGAAGTGTTAACAACAATCCTTTCGATTATATGGAATAACACTAAAGGTGGAAGTTAGACTAAAATAAAATTAATTTAAACTTCCATCCCACTCTCATCATTTTGCGGTGAAATCTCTGTTAAACATATGCATCGTGGTGTCCCTCTAAGGCAGGTGTCTTCAACCTTCTTTAATTCAAGGGCCAAAATCGATTCCATATCGTCTGGAGGGCCAAAATGCTCCACATCACTTTACCAGCATATCAATAAAATAAAATGCAAAAGGAATAAGCAAAGAAATTTCTCCGGCAGCTGGTTTATTCTTTCAGGTTGCTCCGCATGTTCGCTCTCGGCCGGGCCATAGGTGTCTGACCTAGGTGGCTTTGGTCTGACTCGAGAGAGGACGATGTAGAGGAATACACAAAAAAACTCAATGCCTCAGTGGCGCTGATCACTCAATGCATGTAGCGCCAACAACCCATAACTACATAATACGATGAATGCGGGCAATTCAAATTCTTAAACATAAAAGAAACATAAATTCAGAGTGCAATAATCTTTAATGGTTAAAAAGTTCGATCAATAAATGCAATTTTTGACATTGCTTATTCTTGACGAGTGAGTCGATATTTGTTTCGCAATACAATATTTTCTTTAGCCTCTAGGGGCCGCAAGAAATTAGCCGTTGGGCCGCGGGTCGAAGACCATTACTCTGAGGCATTCGTTGACACCGAATGGTTTGCCCTCGAATATTACAGAAGAGGATCCTCAAGTCGGCCTCTTAATGTGTTGTCAACCAGCGCGTATTTACATGGTTATACAGAAGTCACCACTCCCGTCGCTTAAGGACAAATTGATTTCACTTATTGATGAAATTTGACAAAGTTACACCGGGAAACAAGGGTTAATTAGGGTTGCTAACGAAAATTTTCGAAGAACCGCTTTTTGCTTTATTTATTTGTGGCGGTGGGGTTAAGTCCTCGCCTGCCAAACCGTTGGTCGCGGGTTCGAATCACGCCTGGGTAGGTGGTCCCTATCCAGGGCATGAATTTTTGTGTCGTGCTTCGTTAATTCCTCCGTTCTAAAGGCCTATTATGTGCTGTTTACGGGGTGTTGAAAATGAATAAATAAATAAAATGTATATACCTGATGATGTGATTTATCTAATTCATAACTTTTAAATGCTAATCATTGCAATTGCAAACATTGTAGTGCAAAATTTTGGAAAAAAAAGCGGATCGCATTGCACTCATCACCGCCCCGCGGACATTTTTAAAACCAATAAAATGCGACCGAAGTGGCAACAGAAATTAGCCTTCAATGGTATGGAATTAGGCCTCATCCATGAAGTCCCCTTGGAGTGAGCATATAGTGTTGAAAAATGTCTGGGCGTGCGTATCAGTGGTTGCTCCCTTTTGAATCAACGTTATGCAGCAGTTGGCGTCTACAAATACGTCCACAAATACTTGGGTTTGCTATTGGCCTGTGGAGTCTCACTCAGACGGACTATCGCTACTGCCATTCTCTCTCTCGCTATCTAATGGAGTTATCCCTTCTTATCAGAGTCTATTCTCTCTTTCCCTCTCATCACTCCATTAACCGTCACTCTCCGCGTTATCCGCACCGACCGAGAACGCCCTCTCCGATATCACGTCACTGTCGTCATCGCCACGTGATCGATGTGGTCGTCGTTGAGTGGTTCCCGTGGGGAAACCCGCCGAGTTCTGGTGGTAGATGGCGCGTCGGTCTGCACTCATCCCCACATCTACGTCAAGCGGCAGTAGCGTTGGGGTACACATATCAACCCCATGGCATGAGGGCGTTAGTGCTCTCTTGTGAAATTTGTCGCCGCCCGAAAGTGGGAAAGGCCGATGTGCATTTGGGTGGTCCTATGCCAACGGTCCAAAGACGGGTGATTTATATCAAGTTATGGAAGAGTACCAGTGTTTTTAATTCGCGCTTATGTGAAAAGCTTCATTATTTACGTGGTTTTGTTTTTAATGACTGAAAATGTTTGTCCCCGTTTTAGCTTCAAATGTCCATTTTTGGGCGGGATAAATATTTGCGTCGTTAAACCAATCCGCTTTTTTTTTAGAATGATCGTATCTAACAATTTTAATTTACTTCTGAAAATTATGTAGCGTGCGTGCGAATATTCTTCACATCATAAAACTTAATTTTTCCTTTTATTTATCCGTTTTTTCCATGAATTCCAAATATTTCTCGCCCAATATTTGGGTATTTTATTCTTATTTTTGCTCATAATTCTATTCAATTATAGTCTCATCGACTTAGTTATTATCTTTGATTAAATCCCTACATAAAAGTTATTTTATAGGATCGAAAGGACTGTAATATAAACTTTCCTGAGCCGAAAAATCTCCTCGTATTTCATAGAATTTTACTCTTTAACTTATCATTAAGGGTAAACAAAAAACTATGGTTTTGTATCTGTCATTTTTTATTACAACTTTCACATAATTCGCTTCACGATAGACGCGAGCGTTGTAGGGTCCCCTAAAGCTCTGGGACCTCGGCGATCGCCGACCAGGCGACCAGGCCAGACCGGCCCTGGCTCGTAGTGTTCCATACTGATTTCGATGAGCCTGTAGAGTTTGGGTATGATTTGGGAGGGGATTTCCCCCTAATGTCAGGGGCTCGACTGCGCGTGATGTGTTGGCGCGGTCCCTTCCAAGCTTCATCCGATAAAGGGTGTGAAATCCTGGATGTTTCATACGCACACACCCTACCTCCCCACTCTCCAGAGAGTTTGAGCGGAGCGAGGGTGGGATAGGTTCACGGACCGGTCGATCGAAGGCATGGAATGCATCATTTTCCTCGCGAAAGAGGTGCTGGCTGTAATGGGGTTTCGGTGAAGGGTTACTTTTCTTTCGCAACCCCCTTATTTTTTTGTTGGAAATACCGGCGTAATTAAGGCAGCGGGTTGCGACGGTGATATTGGGGGGCGGAAGAAGGATAGGGCGTGCCAAAACCTCAGAGTTAATGGGATTCGACGAACTTTCCATAATTACTAACCGAGTTTGGCGAGAGTAGTTGAATGGAAAGTTCCGCGGCGCTGCGACTCGTGTTAAGTCTGGGGTTCCTAGCCCGACGAGGTCTAGTGCTCTGCGAATGTGTTGGTGCGATCTCTTTTGAGTGTTGGGTTATCATCATCATCATCAATGGGTGCCGTCAAGGGGGCAGTAAACCCTAGTAGCGTGGCGTAGAGATTCAACCATCCCTACAGTATAAGAACGCATAGGTTCACGTTCGCGAGAAAGTTCATTCCTCCCAGCCTCTTGATTGGTTTGCGTTGTCTGGTACTTTTAATAATAAAAGTAATAGTAGTGGGCGTGACTTGGTGGAAATCCTTTACCGTTGTAGTTTAAGGAATGAAAACTTTCCTTTTTTCACATGGTGTAGTGTTCGATTTGATTTTTTGATTTATTGATTCGATTCACCTTGTGGCAAAAGCAATTTTTTTATTCCTTCAACCCCTACTTTGAATAAACTTCGATATTTTCTTTTTACTTCGTCTCCATTCGCCTGACATTACCTGAGTGCTTTTAATATTTTGCCTTCGCCTAGACAACATTTAGTCTGACTGAGAAGTTCTTTATGGATTTCTTTTTAATGTTATAGATTCAAAGGAACAATTATCTCTTCGCTATTGAAAATTTATAAGTGAGTGCAACTTTTCACTTATGTGATTAAACTATTTTTGGCTTAATTGCTTGAACAATGCCTTTGAAAATTGTCAGCTACTCATATGTACTTAAGTTTTGATTAGTGATTCCTTATCCACTAACGGCTGTTTTTCACCTGTGGCTGCATCTCATAGAAGTTTTTAGCGGAGTTTTAATCAGAAATTTCTTCCTCCAGGGGTACGTTCATTTCCCAAAAGCCTCATATGTGGTGCTAATTCCATTCGACTTCATGCCTCATGTTTTTGACCTCTTGTGTTATAATCCATGCATGCAAAAGCTTTAAACGTCGTGATATTATGCTATTCAAATCACTAAAAACCTATGGTACGATAAATTCCTGAAAGATATTTGTTTGTGACGTCGTAAGTAGTGAATTTGATTGACTGCCTCGAAGGTATTGAAATTTATTGCATAAATTCCTCGTCAATTAGTCCTTAGTATTCTAATCAAATTTATTTATGCCTGTACCATCGAAAAGGGTACAACTGGTCTTTTAAATCGGTTTTTTTTACATAACAATCAAAAGTACACGAACATCCATGCCCTGGACAGAGGCAGCCCCACAGCCGCCGAGGCCGGCATATTATGCAAATTATTACTTTTCTGCATCATTTTTCATGAAAAAGTATGTCTCTATCTTTCAAAATATCTTTCAGTATTGAGTATCTTTTTCTCCATCTTATGTGAATGACAGTCAAATAACAAAATATTGGCATTAGAAGTCTAGTAGTATTAAAACAATGAGTCGTTTTGGTCAAACATTTGCATCGAAATTGTGGGAAATATTTGTCTAAGTTTAAGAATTTAAAAAGGGCATCCATTGGTTTACGTCTTTGCTATGCTGCTAGAGTTGTTAATAATAACTTAAACGAATGAAATAACATAGTATTTGTCACGCAGGAAACGATGGAAAAGTGATGAAGAAACTGTTCCATGGGAAACTAGTGGCTCACTTCCCAGGGGAGGCATTTTTCTTACTGTTGATGTCAGCGAGAGGGCCCTTCACTGACAGGGGGACGGATTCCCCAGGAGGCCTGTGGACCATTTAGTGAGTGCTTTTTTGTGTAGTAAAAATACATGAAAAATCAGAGTTTTCCCATTTTTCCGCTTCTAGATTCACGAAAATGCATGTCTCTATCTTTAATAATACCTTTCAGTATCGAAAACCTTTTTCTTCATCTTATATGAACCTTTGGTTTTGCTACTTTGCAGAAACTAACACTAATGCTGGTGATTCTTGCCTCAAAGTATCTATTTTCATTGCTAGTCATCACATATGTAGATACTTATATCGCTGTCTAATCGCACTTTTGGCGAGTTGACAGCGATAAAAGTATCTGGGTAATAAACATTGCGAAAAAATAAAGGCTATACTCATAATTGAGCAAGTAAAACCATCAAGTAAAGGTAATACGACGTAAAACTGACGAAAGGGACAGACAGTAAAAGAAAAAAGATAAAAAGCACGCTTTTTCCAAAAACAGTGAAGAACATACTAAAAAGTGAAAAAATAAGCTTTTCATCTCTTGGAGAATAAAGAGTGGTTGTTGATTAGGTTTATTAAAATGAATGTAGAAAAGCCTGAGGGGTGATTAAGAATTCGCATGAAATAATAATATCTAAACCTAATCAGCACCAACCATTTATTATCCGAGTGATTAAAAGCTTATTTTTTTACCTGTTAATGCATTTCATATAGTTTTTTGGCATAAATGTATTTTTTATAACAATTTTTCATTTAATTTTTATTTCCAACTTTTAGCGGTGAACCATGTGATCGATTAAATCAGAGCTAATGGATAAACTTCTGCCAAAAAAGTTATAACTAACGCTATCTACGTCCTAAATTTAAAATTATTTTCCCACATGGAAATTTAGTTAATTACTTAGATTACCATATAACAAAATATCATATGTCAAAATATCATTATTGAATATTTTACTGCCTTTAGAAGCAAGAAAGCGTGCAAAATTTCAAGCCAAAGTTCCCAAAAATGGGAAGTGGGTTAAAAATCAATTACAAGATTCCATCGAGGAAATAGACAAATATACGGAGCGAAAAAGCGTGAAAAAGTATAGAAAAATAAGTAACAAGAGAAGAGGGAGAGGGGAAGTTTCAGGGGTGGTATGACTGGTGGAAGAAAGTGAGAAGCATGGGGAAAATGAGATGAAGTGTGGTGGATACAAGATAGGGGGGAGGGAGGGAAGTAATGTGGAGGGATAGAATGACTGTGCAAGAGGCGTGAACGAGTTGGACCGATACAATAGGGCTGGCGGGCTGGGTGAGTGATGGCGTCTGGTTCTCAAGGAGCAGCCACAGAGGGTTTATTCCCTCTCCTCCTATGACGGACGACGTGTGAGGGGTGGACGACAAGGGGTGGCTCTGGGAGGGAGAGAGATTGGAGAGAGAGGAATACGACGAAAGATACGAGGAGAGGAAAGGGGTGTCGGAAAACATGCCACTGAGGTGGGGGGGGGGGGGGGTTGAAGTCCCCTGTGCGTAAGACGGACCGAGGGAGTAGAAGGGGTCTTATGAGTATTTTTTTTAGCCAACCTACCGTTATAGGCTGTCTAAAGCAGTCGTCAAGGAGCGCGTATGTGGAAAGGGATAAGAAGCTATTGGCTTCTCACTTCTTTGCTAATTTTACCTTTAAGGGAACGGGGAGGGACCTCAAGGCAAGCGGTGAATTGGAAAGATAGCCTTCAAGAAGAATCGGGGAAAACAACAGCTAGTTATTCCATTAAATATCCATATTAGCAACAAAGATAGCGGGTGCCCGAATATTCAGATCCCAGAACAATTAAGTTCAACCGATTCAGGCGTGATATAGTGGAAGTTCGAATTTTTGAAATAAAAGCTAGTTGCACTTTTTCACAAGTATTTAATAATTTAATTTAAGACCGGATGATGGCTCCGTGAGCCGAAAAAAGTCGTACGCATTAAACATTTGTGGAAAAGTGTTACTATCTTTTATTCCAATATCCAGTACAATTAGCAACTTCATAGAAACTTCATAGAATTTATGTATAATTGGCATATTTTTTATGGAATTTTAAACGCTAAAATCAAGGATACAGGCAATAAGAAGTAGAATGTATGTATGATTGATATAAATAATCATTTTCCTCCAAGCAATCGCAAATTCACGTCTTACGAATTCCATGAATATCTCTCACCCCGCAGTACACTGAATTTCCGAGTTTATTGGTATGGAGATGTATGACCAAGGATTAATGAATCGAAATTATACTTTTATATCGCACAATTCTTTAATTTTTTCAGGGTTGCAACAACGAGTCTGACGCATACTGTCACCATCAGGTCCAAATTTAGATTAGAAGTCCGTCGTACTATATACATAATTATAAACCAATTGAAATCCGCATATCGCTTCTTGTTATAGAACCTTTTTATCTTTGTCCACTGTGCGAGGCATGGAATTCAGGAAATGTGTCGGGAGTATTTGTAATATTTTGAAATGGGAAGGACAGCGGTTTGTCGGATGATTCTCGGTATTTTGAAAAGTCTCGCTCATCTCTTAGGAAAAAAATTATGTTCACGAAGAGAAAGTCGCGACAGATTTCACGGCACTCTCGGAGGGACATATTTTACTTTGTGCTTTATTTTTATCGTTTCGAATCAAATACATTTAAATAAAGTATCGCGGAAGCTCCCACATTCAAACTAAACCTTTTGAATTATTTATTTTTAATGGTTTCTGCGGGTGTTTTCATGAAAGAAGTCGAGGAGGGCGTGCAAGCAAGAATTATTTTCTCTGGTAGCATTTATAACGGGACGATGTCTTTTTTCTGAAAGTAAACTCGCAAAAGAACTCCACAATTCATCAATATCCGTGAGGGAAAATCAAGAAGAGTATCTACGAAAGCTTTTTCTGTGGACATCGGACTCCCAGAATTGAAACTCGGACGAAATTATGAAGCAAGCTGGTAATGCTATAAAATTTGTATTAAAAATGTTTAGCGATCATCGCGTCGGGGAAAAATAGGAAAATGATGGCTTTAGAAATGAAAAGAATTGAAATTCTGTGATTTTGAAGAAGTTTTCGGTATTTAAGTATAATGTGGGAATAGGGGAGACTGAAGAACGATTAGAATTGTGGCTTCTATACGATATGAAGTAAAAATTTCCTCCCGAAATGAGTAGGAAATCATGTGAATGATGAAAGCAGTTTTTTGAATAATTCTCGGCTAGCGTTTCAGGAAGTTTTTTTATGGAATAAGAATTTTCATTAAAGAAGTGTGAAGAAAGAAATTTAATTTCGATTCACTAATCCTTGGTCATACATCTCCATACCAATAAACTCGGAAGTTCAGTGTACTGCGGGGTAAAAGATATTCATGGAATTCATATGACTTGAATTTGCGATTGCTTGGAGGAAAATGATTATTTATGTCAATCATACATATATTCTCCTTCTTATTGCCTGTATCCCTAATTTCATCATTTAAAAAGTTTCAGGAAGCAAGAAGGTAGCGCTTGATCCTTAGTATTCTAGATGAATATGGTATGTGAGAAATGAAAGTCAATTACTATGAAGAGACACACCAGTAAATAAAGAAATACTCCGACCACACATTTCTGTTTCATACAGCGGCCATTGTTCAACTCCCCTCTCAATGAAACAACATTGCGCCTAGCGCAACTAAACAAATGAAGAACAAAATGCAAAATCCTATTCCACCAAATAAATATAAAACATTTCTAAGAAGTTCCGCCTTCTGAATTGTATAAACATTTTTGTTCGAGCTAAATTTAATTGAAAATGGGTGATTACGAAGGTATTCGGTAGTGGCAGCTTAAATAAATCGAGGAGTAGGAAACTTCACGCGGGTCATAGGCCTCAATGCCTATGGAATCAGGCGTGGTAAAGACGTAATAATATATATTGAATTCGCTAGGGAAAATAGGTTCAATGCTACTAATTATGTTCAAACTTGGCAGCATACGCCAAATATGTAATATTTCACAATGTGTATTTAGTTCATGACATAGTCCTGGAAGAGCCACATTGAATCTTGTAAGAGTATTGATGATATAACTTCATGACTAATGCCTTAAAAATATGATATCTAATTCTGCAATATACTGTACCCACTGAAATATTACGTGATTGCTACGTTGAGTGGTGAGGTAAACATTTATTAACAATCATGGCTGGCAGAGTTCAAATGAGACCCCTTTCAAAATATATTATGGTCCAATTAAGTAGTTCATCATGTGGGTATAATTTCATTTGCGTATATTTTTATATTCAACTGATCTGTCACTATTTTGTGATTTTTAGTATGCACGTTTAGTTTTCAAAGAATTTAATGGATGAAATCTTTTATTTTATCATCAGTAATATTTGAAGCAGAAATAAAATATAAAAAAAAATATTTTAAATTGTACACCACTATAATTTTTGCAATCGCATGCCCTATGTTTTCCCAAAAGTATGGGAAGAATGTCCGTAAACGTTTATTTCGAAATCATGCCGAGTATATTTGTCTAAAAATTTCCTTCTTGCTACTTCATCAAAAAAAAAAAACCCTTACGCGCTGTTTCCGGAGTAAATGAAATGAGAACTACTAAAAGAATAAAATAAATTCTGCTGTTATAATGATTTTGTATTTGATTATACGCGGTTGAATTTGCAGTGTTAGCAAATTTTAAAATAATGGAGAATAATGAAATGAAAGGTAAATAAACGATGAACTATATACATCGATTTTATACAATTGACCTACAACCCTGATACATGAAGTCGTAATTACTGTTTCTGTTCGATTTCATATTCCATATTATTACCTCGTTTCGCGAATTTAGTCCAAATTGTGTGATGACGTATAGTTGGTATTATTACTATTGTAAGACCATACGTGACTAATCATCCTCAACTTTTGCGTTTTACCGATAGAAAAATTAAATATAAGATACAAAATGCATCAGATAGTGTATAAGTTATTTGTATTCTTAACCCCTCAAGGTCCAATACAGTTATGTCCCAAATTTTTGAAATTGTCTCAAAATAAAATCAGAAGGTATATGATTTTAAGAATTGGTTCTATTGAAGAATAGGCTATTGGTTTCTAGTTTTAAATTCTTTTTGTGATATCCTTTAGAAATTATGATTTCCCTATTGTTAAGAACTTTCACTTGAGATGCTTTTTGCGAAGTGGAAATTTGATTGTTTATAACAAATCAATGAGGTGGTCAATTATAACAGAAATTTCGGTTTATCCTTTATATGTACCGAGCCTGTGGAGTTAGTACGAAAACAATCCGCATTTGTGCTTTCATTTTCACAAAATTAGTGTTTTCATGTCATGTGACACACATGCCCTATGGACCATGAAGGGGGCGAGAATTGATATTATTTCACATCCCAGGCTGCACCACAGAAACTATTATAGATATCGTTTTCATGTAAATATTTATGGAATCTACGCATCAATACTAGCCCAAAAACCTATGTTGCTATGCAATGCAATGGCTACAACATTATGGACCTTAAGGTTTAAAGCCATAGTTATTATCGGGTTTAAATTTAATTTGAAAACGCCAGTTGCATTGGTTACAAAATGTAAGAGCCACTTCATAGTACGGAAATTACTAAATATATGGAAATTATTTGCTTATCACAGAAGATTATCAGACATCAACAACCCGAACCATTGCTCCATACTTTAACGTGGCCCGTAAAAATGAAGAAGGTGAAAGAACGGGGATGATGATATATCTGCGATTGCTTTAATTTGATCAAAAATCAAAATTGTTTTGCGGTTGAAATATATTCAGCTTTTTTCATTGCTAAGTTTAACTTTCAGAAAATTCCAATCTTTTCTCCTATCACGTTAGAAAGGGAGAAAGAGAGAGACGTTTATATACCAGAAGTGTTGTTGAAAAATAGTTACAGAAGGAAATGAGTGTAAGATGAGGAGGCTAAAAGTTAAAAACAACTAGCCGAAATGAAGGGAACATTAGAGACCGTTTTCCTTTGTCTTGAAGAGAATACGTGGAAAAATAATTACTTTTCTTAGAGACAAAATTGGATAAATCTTGGAGCGTTATCCTTGCCAATTAATTTGCTTCATCATATAAACTCGTATTCATCAGGTGGATTTTAGAATCGCTGCAGTAAGAGTATGTGAAAACACCCGTGATGATTTTGGGGCCACAGGTTCAGTACTATTATGGTACAAGAATAGCAGCAGCCCTTTGGTCCGATTATATTCTTCCCTTTTAGGTAACGTTAGAATGAATTTATAATTGAAAATCACACCTGATTGTGGAATATGATCCATGGAGGGCTATTTTCTGTAGTCGCGCTCCCACTATTACGTAAGCGCGTGATCAATTCCCTTGACGCCGGGAAGGAACCGAGCTCAAAGGCAGGCAACGTTTTCTGTTTCTCAGTAATTGTTTCGTGGGCAATGTTATATGAGATTAGTGGCCGTGTCTGAACTTTCCTTAATTTTTCTCTTTCAATAATTTATCGCGAAAATGACGTAAAGCACGAAAAAGTTAATTAAAACAGCCTTAGTCATGACGAAAATTGAAGTCATTATTTAATCATTCCTAATACTTTTGTGTTAATTGTGTTGCACATGGCTATCGCAAGTAACTTGGAACTAGGCGAATATAATTGAAATCTCCACTTCAGAAAATCATAAATTGCCTGAAATTCATCAAATTTCCTTTGCTGGCATGAAATGAATTTATTGTAAAATCTTTTAAACTGGAAGAATTCCCAGGTGACAAGATTTCAGGATTCCCCGAACACAATTTCAGATTTTTAGCATTGGAAAATGTTTTTTTATTTTCAAGGTCTGAGATAAAATTCTTAATCAGCGACCTCATACCCTATACATTCTGGACTTTGGTTTCGCTCGGTCACCGTTTTGCACTTCCAACATTCTGGACTACTAAGCGCCGATTAACGCAGGAGTATCCTCCGCCTGTTCGCAAGCCTCCCTTCTATTCTTCTTGGCCACGATAAGTTTATCACTGAATATCTCCGTTCGCTTTCGTAATGTCCGAGAGTCAGTGCAATCGAAATGGAGCTCAGCTGTGGATTGGCTGTCACTCAGCCTTAAGGCCATGCGCCTCCACAGAGTGAGGCACAAGAATATTGGCGAAAGAACTTCTCATTCTCCGAACGGCGAGTAGGTGGAAATGACCCTTCATTCTCGCAGTCATCAAGGACCACATGGTGAAGGCGATAAGCCATCACCCGTCATAACAAGACAGGCGCGCGAGGGACGTAAAAATTGCCCACGCCATCCTGAGAGCTACCCGGAGGAGAAAGAGTGGTAGGAGCCTTGGGTGGGAGCGATTGCTTGTTCTCCGCATCATTGTTTGATGAGATAGGGCAGGAGAAAGGGAAGGTGGAAAGGCATTTAGTATCTGCGATTGTGGGGGCATTCGACGATGTGGAGAGGTGCCTTCGACGCAGCCTTTCACTCGCTAATCGCTCGCCGGAAATCATGCATCAAGTACAAACATGCAAATGGTTTTCGAATGCGATTTCCCAATCGTCCAATTCAGTGAAGCGCCGGGAACGGAAGAGATTGGGAGGCCGACGATAAGGAATCTAAAGTGCGTCGGAGTTGCCTCAGTTTAAATGCTCACTACATAAGATAAACGGTTAACAGTGCATTAAATTAGAACCTCGTCCTGTCGTGGAAAAATTGTAATTTTGATTTGTCACTATGTTTTTTTCTAGCTGAATAAAGGTATGTAATTATACGTCTGTTTATCAAGTCTCCAGGTAGTTATTATTTGATATTTAATTGGTTTGGAATTGTGATTGTTCTTCAGGATGTAAAGCCACCCCATGACACGATGAGACTCCAACTTTTTTTTAAACGTACACTACAGGAAAAAATGAGCATTTAACAAATGATTCCATATGTTTTAGTACTACATCCCTTCTTCACGGAAAAATATATTTAATACAAGACAGAGTAGAATTTATGGCATGCTTGAGCATATTTGATATATAATAACACCCAAAAAGTTAAAAAATTCATCCCAGTTTACGGTAGTAAAAAGTGTCTTACAATTGGTTTGTATCGATGCTCTATATTATCCATTTTACCTTCCCGCAAGTGGCAAATTGTAGTTTTTTATGATGTTCACTTTCACTTTGACTTACGTTTGATGCAACATCCGCTATCGGCTTCTTTTGGGGTCCGTTCATGTGGATAGATAGCAGCAAATAATTACCTGAAAGAGAAAATGAAATGGAGTTATATGATGTCAATAATCTATGTTTACCAGACATATATCTCTGCTTGGTAATGAAGCAGCATATTTGATTCATTTTTAAAATAATTTCCAAAAAAGGTAATGGTGAATAGATACCAGACAGCTACTAGTAATGGGAAGATCACGAAGAGTAAAATGGAAAAATATGAGGTTTCGTAGACGATTATGATTGAAATAGGCATGAATATTACAAAATAGACTTCTCAAGTCCTCATATAATATTTTTGTCACCCACCGTAAATTTAAATGGGTTTACGAAAGTCGACAATCGAATCGCTGACGGGCAATATGATCCGAGTTTCACGGGTAAATAAGGTATAATTTAGAGGCATTGACCAAAATTCATATACACGATGATGTGATCAATCAAACTAATAACTTCTCAATGCTATTCCTCACAATTACATACATTATAATGCAAAATATTGGAGAAAAGCAGATCGCATTGCACTCATCACCGCTTTGCAGGCATTTTGAAAACCGATTAAAATGCGACTGAAGTGTCAACAGAAATTAGCCTTCTATGGGATGGAATTGGGCTTCATCTATTCATCTATGCAGTCCCTTTGGAAATAGGAGTGAGCATATAGTGTTGAAAAATATCTGGGCGTGCGTATCAGAGGTCGCCTTTTGAATGAACGTTATGCCCCAGTTGGTGTCCACAAATACGTCTCTCCCCTTCGTGGAAATCAGAGATGGCAATCGAAACTAAAGGAAAGTCGAAACCATTTATATTTCATAAGTTTCGTTCCCGGGAGCGAAATGTAGAAACGAAATGATAAAGAATTAAACCCGGGGAGCTAAACTCAGGGTCGAAATGAAATCGGAGTCAAAACTACTTCGGGTCAAAACTAAACTAAACCTCTAGGACGAAACGAAACACAGATTATGTTTCGAACCGGATGGACCACGTGCGTCACCTTCGAACAGTTTAGTTTCCACCCACGCACCGAGTACCGCATGGTTGAATGAAGTAGATGTTTGGTCTACCACCATTAGATTCATGGGGCAGAGGGGCACTCATATTATTACCACAACAAACAACTTATAACAGGAGAACGGTGTACCCAAACTGGCCATTCGATTTTTAACCTCTCTATATTCTGTCATGAAGTGGGTCGAAACTATTCCTTCTTATACTCTTCAACTCAATCTCTGGGATCGAAACTTAACTATGAACAGCGGAGTTTCGATTAATTTAGTTTCTTAATCGGGAGTAAAGTTTCATCATGGGCCGAAACTAAACTCATTGGTGATTTTAATTTCGTGCGGGAACGAAGCTAAACCTAGGCTTTGCATTTTATTTTACTTTTGGGTTGAAATAGAACATTTTCGTCTCGTTTCACTTGCCATCCCTGGTGGAAATACTGCGCTGTGGAGCAGTCAGTTGATCTCGCTTGGAAAGGGGGGTTTCGTTTTCTACAACCGCTGACAGGAAAATAGGTTCATATCTGTTCCGTGAGAATGAGAGTGAAAAGGAGAGAGGGCGGACGCCTGCGATACATATAGCATAGCATGTGACCCCATGTGTGGATGATGAAACGCGCCAACGGTTGAAGCTGCAAATGGGGTAGCGAAAGAATGAGATAGTCGCGTGGCGTTTGTTGGGGAGTAGAACGGAAGTTTTTGGACGGATATGGCGTTTGGACGCGGAGTTTGTGCCCGTCACCCCAAACCAAGTCTCAATCCTCCTCCTCCTTTATTTTTTCCCCTAGAAAGAAGGCTGGGAGGAGACGGGTGAGTGACTAGCTGAAAGCGAGGAGTCAAGACACGTTCGGAATCTCTTTTCGCGTTTCTTCACGCTACTCAATCTCTCTCCCTCACTCTCTCTGTCTAGATTCCGCTCTTGTTCATTTCTGAAACTCCCGAGGGTTTCCGTCCTTACCCTATCCCTCCCTTTCTCCCTACTGTCGTTCTCTAACAGTTAAAGTGGTGAAATAACTTCTTTTTCTCACCAGCATATTTTCTTTTGGGCTCAGTCGTACTTTTCAATATGATCGCGGTATATTAACGAAATTTCCGCTAATTTTGCCTATTGGGCGAGGGTGTTGATTGATTCCCTCTTCAGATTTGTAAAATATTAAAAAAACAAGGTGTTGAAGTTGTTTCGGGTTTCTCACCGGATGAGGTTCTCCATCTCTGCAGACGTTCCGATGGTCGGGTCGTCTATCGAAATCAGGGCTGCTTTTTCGAGTTGAGTGATCTGACTTAACCGATCGAAAAAACAGCCCTGATGACGATGGACGACACGACCATCGAAACGTCGGCAGAGAAGGAGAATCTCATCTGGTGGGAAACTCGAAACAACTTCAACATCATTATACGTCGGGAAAACCTCAGGTCTTTCTTCATTAAAAAACAAGGGTTTATTATTTTACTAAAAATGTTTTCGGCGAGTTATATAATATATTACTGGTATTTTAGTCCTACCACTCACGGTTTGATTGCAATCTTCGTCAGTGAAGGTATGAAATATTGGAATAACCAAATAGAAGATGAGCCAACCGTGATTAAGTTAAAAAGGGGAAAAACGTTTCTGAGCGTCATGCCGTCGTGGTGTAGTTCTTTCGTGAATCTTACGTATTTTCATCATCGTATTTATTCATTAGTGTTTGTTCACTACCTATGGTGCCTTCAACTTCCTTTCTATGTTAGAAAGACATTAATTTTATCCGTAAATTACAGATCCTAACTCAGGGGATTTTTATATTTAAGCGTTAATTATATTTATGAAGGAGACCAAAAGGTGAAGGAGTGGTCGAGGGGATTAATTATTGTTCTTAACTACGTATATCACGTGATTTGTGTACGCTGATCAAGTCTCTTATAACTCATTGCTAGCCTCCTTACTCTGTTTCGTCTTCTCAATAGGTTTATCAGTAAATATCTTCGTTCGCTTTCCTAATGACTGAAGAAGTGCTTTCAAAATGAAGTTCAGCTGTGTTATTACTCCGTTTCCTTTACCGAAGCCTAGGCAATTAATTCTAATTAAGGATAGGTGCTGAAGTAGGTTATCAGGTAAAATAATGCAGATGGATACTGGATACTAGTTTTAATTTGAACCCATCATAGTTTAAAGTGCAGGTGAGAAAATGCGTTCCACGGAGAGAGAGAAAATAACGTCCTTCCTTTACAAGCATCAAAACAGTTACCACAGTTGGATGTCATTCAGATCTTGCTAAATAGTTGGAGTAAATGTTCAATTAGATAGAAAGCCTCGTTGAAAATCCAGTTAAACCCGAGAATAATAAAGCTGCTCGTTAGAGAATAATTAGAAATGTCTTGTAACGCCTTTTACATAAATGCGTTTAACACTGAATAAAAAGTTAATATAGCAATAAAAAGGAGCGTAAGATGTTACGCCAAATGTTTTGTGCAGAAATATATTTCATTGATCAAATCTTAAGGCACTGTCCGAGCATTGATCCCTGGTTCTCTACGTTTCATCTCATTCTCTTCGATGGGTATTTTTTTCTGTCTGTAACGACATAAAAAAGTCACTCGTAAAAATTGGCCATTTGGATAGAAAAATAAAATCAGGTTAGCGGCAATGCTACCTAAGCTGGTAGAATAAATGGTGAACAATTTACCATTCTTTTCTGTGGTTTTCCGCATTACCTCTTGCCGTCAATTCAATCGTTCATTTGGTATTTGTTTTATTGGCTAATAAGGAATTCACTGTATTCGCCGGTTTATTTGGCATTTGGTAGCAGTATGGAAGCAAATCCTCATGGTAGGGGTTTTTTTATTTGGTCGCTGGTGAACGTCAAGACGGATTCGTAAGTACTTAGGAATTATTCAGCCATTCGAAGTATGCACGCAGCGCAGAGCCTTGAATCTCAAGTGGAGGTATCGGTAATGATATTAATTAATGCTAAGTTGCTCACTAGACCTTGCACGGAAGGAGACAGCACCTCACTGTACCGAGCTGGGATTCAGAAGATAGGAAGGAAAAAAAACTATCTAATAAGATACTGCGACGGAATGCATTTTCTTCGCTTCAGACATTCCGCACGTCTTGTTCAGGGTTTTTAAAAGCACCGTCACTTCCGTTTCACCGGTTTGAGGTTAATCTCCTCCTGAGGTACATGGTAAACTCATCTCGGTATGGAGGAATTGAGACACCCGGGTCATTTAAATTTCGTCTGGCTGTCTGCGAGCATAAATATCGAGCCTGGTAGACGTGGTAATCATTTTTTTTGTCTTGGGTTCATCCCGTTCAACCGGCGACCTTCGGCTGCTATCCTCGACCTCTTGATGATTCACACTTCCGATGCCCGCCTCGACTCCGCGCGATGGAGTTGGAGGAGCCATGGAAGAGGTTTATTCTGATCCACCTGCGCGATTCCCTCCTCCTCTTAACCTCTCAATGCAATGTGCCTGATTGCGAGAAAACATTATTAACCCATAGCTATGTGAGCCCACGAGGGTGGCGCCAGTGCGCGCCTGCGGCTTTTTTGCCGCACCTTAATATTTTTGGTTTTCCTAAATATACATTTAAAATCTTTGGGGCATTTTAACGCATTTGGATAACTTCTAACAATTGAAATCACTTAAAATATTTTTCTCTTTCATCTATAAACGAAAATAAAGCATATTAATGTGTAAATTTCTGCAAAAATAGTGTGAATAATATTTCTTAAGGAATTGCAGACGATAATGTTCTTGGTCGAGGAAAAAGCACAGAAATAGAATACCAAAGTGTGCCGCCAGTGATCTATACGAAGTAAACGAGGTATTTCGAATTTTCGAAAAATGCGGCTAAATCCCCGCTTATCGTGTAACTAGGGGTTAAATCAGTGGTACAACTTCAAAGTTTAAAACACCATTATTAGTGTAGTCTAACACTTTAATGATGTCTTACGTGCTATGCATTTGCCCCATAACACGTCGTCAATTGGCGTCGAACCGATCCATTAGGGTGTGATTTTACGTGCCCTTAAGGCTATTAATTTTTATTACATGTAATTTATTTAGCGTGTGAATTCTTCTCAGTCTTCGGAATGTGGTGCCACAGAAGAATGATGAGGATCAAATGGATCGACCGCGTTAGTATTGAGTAAGTCCTTAGAAGAGTAGGAGAGAAGAGTAGCATCATGAATCCCGTGACAAGAGGACGTAACAACCTAATCGACATCTTGAGAAATGATGGACTGATAAAGATAATCGTCAAGGGGCAATTAGATGGTAAGAACGGAGAAGGAAGACCTTGAATGAAATATATGGAACACGCTTAGAGTTTTTACCCACGAATGTGTAGGGGGAAAACAAAAGAGGTCACCGGAGTGAAGAACAAAAGGAGAGAACGGAGAGAAATGTGACAATCCGTACAGGTGTAACTGAGGGAACACGATATTTGAAGGATATTTGGAGGTCTACAGAGATAAAGCAATGGCATGGAAAGAGAAGAGTGGTAAGATTAAGCATAAAGGGAGCGGGAGGGATGAAAACGGGGCCTCCTAAGAAGAGTGGGAGAGAAAAGAAATCTCATGAAAACCTTAATAAGATGAAGGAACAACCACATAGGCCAAATTTTGAGACATGGTGGGCTGATGAAGGCAATCGTCGGGGACAAGTGGAAGGCAAGAACGGAAAAGGAACACCTCAAAGAAAATAGATTGCTCAAGAAAAGATGGATATGAAATAGAAGAAACATACATCTGTGAAAAGATTAGCTGATAGGAGAATTGAGTGGAAAGCTGCGTCAAACCAATCTTAGGATTAAATTGAATCGAAGAGGCAGATATTCTGTGGAGATCCATTGTAAGAATAAAGAATAGTACTTCGCACTTTTCCACATAAATGGGGAAAAAACCCTCCGAGTACCTGAAGACAGACACCATCACCCCCTCCTTTAACTCACCTCAGACTAACGGTCAGTTTAAAATTCCCAACCCTCCCGACACTCTTACCCGCAACTCTCTTCCCCATCTTAAAGAACCAAGGATAGCATAATTTTCTCCTTCCATCCCTAACTTTTCTTTTTTGTGAGTGCGCAAGGATCTTTTTATTCTGGAATGGTTCAATTTTTATGACTAGTCTTGATAATGCTGCAGTGCAATGAAGCATTTCGACTCTGTTAAAATAAAGTTTTTATGTGGAATAGTACAAAGTACTATTCTTTATTCTTACAATCTTAGGATTGCAGAAGAGTGATGATGATGATGTTAATTCTATAAGATCAGTGTTAAGTATTTAATTTGCTAATTATACTTTCAATTTACTTCATTATGCTAAATAATCCGCCACGGATCTGTCGGCATAAATGCGGAAAGCGGAAGGGCTGCATCCAGCGTATCAAAACAAACAGCAACTATGAGCTTAAAGGGTCTATGTCACCTAGTGGCGCGGAGAAATGAGAAAAAGCCCTGTTCCTGTCAGATCCATTGCGCCCTACGAAAGGTTAATCCATCTCCTTATCATCCATATGTAACGATATCCCCTTCCATCTTCTCGTCCCTCTTATCCGAGGCATGTGCGCCTTGCTTGGCTCCATGGCAACGAACGAAACACTCGCTTCTGTCTGAGGAGGGGAAGGGGAGAGAGGCACTTAGAAGATTGGAGTCGGTGAGCCCCGGACTTATTTAGCATATTCATCTACACGTACATCTACATACTTCCCCGCGAGTTGCTGCAGGGAGCACAAGGACATAAGAAATGGAAAGGAAGGAAGAATATGTTCGAAGTGGGAACGAGGCAAGGTAATGACTAAGTAAGTGGAAAATAGGTAAACTAAAATACCCGGATTATCAGCTTTTTTTGCAGTGTTCATGATTGGAGCCTCGTAAAAGGAATTTATGGTAATTATACCGTATTTATTGTACTAATATGGCTACAATGGTTAGAGTTTTCGGCGATAGGTCATATCCTTTGCGTTAACTAGAAACAAACATACTTACCTTGAATATTTTACAAGTCAAATCAATCTAGATTGTGACCTCTTAGTATCCAACATTTTCTTAATTAATCCTTGTTTCAAAGTTTCAACCCACAAATTAACAATATTATATACTGTGCGTATTGTTTCCGCTCTTTAATATACAAAATATTTCATTGTTGATTCGGTTAACTTCTTAATTATGCAACAAGCGAAATTATACCAAATATCTCTACGTTCAGTAACATTGAGATACTTCAATTGGCAATAAGTTGATGAATATCAATCGTATATCCATTGTTGCACCTAAAGATACTTTCAATTTTCTGCGGCCCTTTCCTATTAATAATCGTAAAAATATATGATTTTATATATTTTCTCGAAGCTATATAGAGCTGTAGGAAGTTTTCTTGCCATAAATCAAATTTCTAGTGAAAACTAGCAATTACTTGAAGAATAATTGTAATGATTTGTTAAAATTTTTTATCGGTCTCACTTTTCTAAGACGTCCGAAAAACAATTTTAGCCCACGCGATTGGGGTTATTTCTTGTAAGAAATTATTTTATGATCACCTGTGGCTAGACCAGTGAAGAAACTTGTCCTTCTACTTCGTATGTCAATATAGCGTTAGTGATTTCACCGTGGGTCACCTCCATCAATGCTTACCTCGACTGTCCTTTGATTGAGTTCATTTAAAAAATACTAAGGAAATCTTACTGATATCCGTCATAAAATCTAATAATTGGATGGCAAGCACAATGGAAATCACACCAAATTTATGTTTCAACGACAACATTACCTTTTATTATAGTTGTTGAAACACTAAATATACGATATCATGATAAAAACAAAACACTTGTTTCGACTCTACAGATTTTGTTTCTTAACCGACCGAGGTCACGACAGCATAGACTGTCGTTATCAAGGTAACATCTCACAAGAGTAAACCTGCTTATGTATGTTTTTAGCGGACCTGGGAGATGGAGCGTAAGGATGCATGGAGGAATTCGGGAAGACGTAGGTACCATTCACGTAATCAGAGGGGAGGGAGTCAAGGTCCAGATTCGCTTAAAAGTAGATATGTATAAGCAAGTTGATTTTTGTGAGGTATTACCTTGATAATGACAGTGAATATTTCCGAAGCATAGTCAGCTAAGAAATAAAATCTGTGAAAATAAATCAACTGTTTTATTTTTACCATGATATTTTTCACGATTTCAACAAGATATCGCCTAAGACGTTAAAAATTACAAAATACACTGTGGAAAACAGTAAAATGAGCATTCTCCAATCATAGATAACATTTTTATCGGTTTTTCGAAAAGAAATCTCTTTCGTATTCATCCTCTATTCCAAGCAGAGTGAAGAAGTAAAATAAAAAACAAGAAATCCTCCACTCGCGCAAGTTATTCTTATTCACATCATGGAACGTCTCACAGATGACACGATTGTCCTTTCAGGCCCGATCATCTTCCAAGTCCATTTCTCCGACATGTGGGAACGGCGTGACAATTCAAACAGAGCTTCTGCATCTGTACATCGTGGGAAGCGACTACTAGGGTTTTGTTCTCGTGTGAATGGTCCTTTAGGGATTAACCCGCCGGCGGGCATTATCGGAGACAGGGAGGGTGATACGAACACATATCCTGAGAGTGAAGGGTAGTACGGTGCAGAACGAAAGAAGGGAAAGACCGTGTCCATCTCCCCGGGCAACGAGAGACTCCACTCCTGTGATTTATGCTGCACTCCTGATCGGAGTGTATTGACAAGACATTAGTCTGCCTCCTCCGCTTCTCATCAACGCTATTTAAGCCTGAACCGCAAGATCATTTTTCCATCCCTTTAGAGGGACACCGCCAGAAATCGCTCCAATGATGACTGTTTCTTGTGATCATTTTCACGATCATTCGTGAGAATTTAACATAGTGGCATTCTCATCATCGGCGATACCATTGAATTTATATATAGGTAAAGAGCTAGTGAGTTATTTTTCTTATTATACTTATATTATATTATTTTGTTATTAAACATATATTATATTGCTTTGCAGTTCACTTCCCTTCACTTTTTCCATCACTCGCACTTTCCTTTTTACATCGCTGAGACCATCGCTGGCACCGTAATTCAGTGGCGTAGCGAGGGGGGTTAAGGAGATAAACCCCCCCAGAGCATAGAGAAATTTTTAAGTTTAATACATTTTAATTAATAGGATTAATATTACTTATAGAATAGTGTAAGGATTCATAAAAAACCCTCAGAAATCCGTAAAACTCACCATTTATCTTAAAAAATTTCTTGAGGAGGGCCCCCGCACCTACCAATTACCCTGGCGGGTATTCTATACCCCCACGCCCCCCAGTATTAGTTGCGCCTAAAACCTCCCCTAGCCTTAATTCTTAGCTGCGCTACTGCCGTCCTTCAGCCTATCAGAACGATTGGCCGTTAACAACGATAGTAACTCCGCGCTTGGCTTTTAATTGAATGACTGTGTAAATAAGGAAAGTGACGGAATATGCGATGGAAAAAAGGACAGTAGGAATGATAGGTTGAGCGATCACTCTTTTGGTATTTATATCTTGATATTTCATTCTGAGGGATGGAAAAAATGATCGTGTGAGTCAGGCTTTAGCTAACTCCTTATTAAAAGTAACAGAAGCAGGCGAGATATAGTGGAATGACATCCTGTAAGCATTGAAAGAATAGAGAGAAGGCACTTTTCCATAGGTTTATTATTAAAAGGACGACGCGTACGACCGCCAGATCGTTCATTACTCATTTTACTTAATAATGACCTGACGGTCGAAACGAGTCGTACTTACAATAATAAACTTGTGGAATAGTGCCATCTCTCTGTTCTTTCAATACTTATATCTCCTTATTCAATAACTCAATACACAGGATCAAAACAAGAGGGGGGCAAGCCGTGGTCGTTCAAGTTATAACACAGAAAAAGGTTAAGAAACCAAAATTTCAAGAAAATTATAACAGCACTTTAAATTACATATTTTATTCTAATGTCACTTTCCTTGAATTTGAAGAACATTTTTTTCAAAAATATCGTTTAGAGCTAAATTTTCCTTTTCTTCTAGGGGGGTGGGGGGGCAGCGTCCCCCCTTTTCCTCCACTGGGTACGCCCATCTCCTTATTAGTTACCCTCTTGTGCCGCACTTTTTTCTTTCTTCTATTTTCGGGTGTGTACCCAGGGGTTGCGTCGGTCACATGGCATCCCTTATGCGGAACTGACGTCTGGGGAGGGAGAAGGAGTATCGGTTATTAGGGAGGGAGAGGAGAAAATGTACGGATGCTAGAAGGGAGGTGGGGGATGGCCCTGATCTCATGTCACGGATGACTGTGGAGGAACTCTTTAAATGGGATGGCTGTAGTTTCGGTCGTCTGGAAGGAAGAAGGAAATCGCTCGTCTATCGATTCCTTCTCTTTTCTTTCTATAGAGAAACGTAGCCTGGCCTGGAAGAACAGACTTAGACGATTGTCATCACTTGAAGCGGAGGAGAGGGAGTGGACTTGGTATTGGACGGTGAAAAAAATTATTTCAACCGTGTCTTCCCCGGAATCGATGCATATTTGAGCCCCCTACTGCATTGTACCCCGCAAGTTTTCAAGTGTAGTGATCCGGAAATGGAAGATTTCCATTTCCAAAATATGCATAAATGTGTTGTTGCGTGACGACTCAGAATATCCAGCTATGTCAAACTATGCCTCGGGATTTGTAACTTTTTCAGTTTCGGGAACGCCAAAACCTTCCTTTTCCCCTTCCTCTTTGACGAAAACATCCTGGTTCCAATTCCCTATATAATGGCACGGTGGAGACGCTATTAGCACTCATTGTCAGCAACTCATACTCAGTCACTGGTCTCTCGTCAGTCACAATGTAGCTGTCGGCGGGAGTCGAAGCGCGGGCCGTATGGCCCGTGCTACCGAAGCGCCTCGCTATCCACCCGTGCCATCACCAGCAGCTTTTAAAAGTTTTTCTCAGTCGCAATAGAGTAATTATTGTTTCTCCTCCTTTTTCACGGGGATTTCTTCGCATTGTTTCTTGTTCATTTTATCCCCTGTGCTCTCTCTGTCGGGAGTCATCCATCTAATCGGAAAGGGGAAGTTGCACCTCATCAATCTGCTTAATGTGTTCTTTGCTTACCTTTTGTCCTCCAAAGAGTATCTCTTCCCGAGACTTTGGTAATATCCTAAATTTAGGCTATTCTAGACGCGCATGTTCATTATTACTTTATTTATTTTCATTGAGTTGATTTGGCACTTGGGATTCTACATGAAATAAAATTTGGGTTAAAATCTTTAAATGCTTGTGTGTAATTATTCGCTTCCCGACACCGTGGGCAAGAAACGTGCGGCCCGCGACTTGGGTGGCGGGCCGCGACGTTACATAAGTGACCTATTCGCGAACTAAACGATTTAGACGTATACTTAAAATTCTGAGGATATTTTTTGCCTCTTATCGTTTATAACTATTGCCCGCTTGGTGTGCAGTCGTTGTTGGATATTTTATGCCTTGAATTTATCATTTAATTCATTATGAGGTTGAAAGTTTTAACTCCTCAGCTAGAGGCTCTTTAGCCTACTACGCAGTTTTTCCGCATCACTAATTACCACCAATGTGGAGAATTTAACATAGTACAGCTATCCTTATCATCCGCGATGTCAACGCATTTACATTTATGTGAGGAGCTTGTGATTTATTTTCCCGTAACTATTTTGTAGTAATGAATTGGTAGTTGAAACTGCGATTATTTTTAAAATGATCCTTGATTTTCTAAGATTAGGTATTTTGAGATTTAAAGCTCTCAATCCGTTGTGTAAACACCTTATTTCTGTAATTTATTAAAATTTTAAATGAAAATTTTGATAATCTTAGCATGGATTCTTGTTCCTTGAGTTTCACGATTCATGAGTACTCCCTTTTTAGTCACAGTCAACCATTATTTCCAGTATCCATTTTTTTCCTGTATTGATTTCAACTAGGTGAAATGTAGGTTCATTGATTTTTGTTAATAGTGGCTCGTAAACTGGTGTTACTGACTCCCTTAGAGGTCGGCTTTTTCGTAATGTTGGGAAATAAGAAGTATCTTTGCCGACTTACCTTATTATTAGCGATACATTTTCTGTCTCTCAATAGTTACGGAAATTTAAATTTGGTTCAACACATGCACTTCAGGGTTCAAAAGTTTTTATCTATTTAAAATTTATTTGCTGTAGCCACATTGGATAATTATTTAATGTTGGAATTTCATCCATAACTCACAAAAAATGAAGGAAAATTCTAAACAGCGTGACAATTAAAACGCACTCAAGCGTAGGCCTTGAATTGTTGTTAAAGTTACGGGTAATGCTAATGACTGTAAAATTTGCAAGCAAATTTACTTATCCAGTAGGGAAGCAATCCAATTTTATGTATCCCTTGGACAAGGAAGCCAAAATAGAGTAAAATAATTGCGAATTGCAGAAATTTTTGCAAAGTAATCATTAAACTAAAATTTTCAGTGATCAATTTTTTGTTTTAGTTTTTGAAGTGGTTTGATCAATCGGTGATTTTTATAATTTTAGCAAGAGAGCCTGATTTGGACGCAAGCAAATGAAAGGGAAAAGTAATTTATTTTTCTCTTATTTATTTTGCCCAAATAAATGCGTTGACGTTTGTTTAAACGTAATGCATGGATGCTTAAACCAATAATGCTGGAAAATGCATCTCTTTGTGTATGCACATTAAAATTTTACGTTTTTAATCCAATTTATAGAAAAAAGTTTCGCCAAAGAGTGGTATCTCATTATTTAAGGCTTAAATGGCTTTTTTGATTTGAATGACAAACCTGTCGTGGGTTTTGATATGATGGAAATTATGTTGTACTATATTTTATATTTTTCCAGCCAAGATATGTATTAATACTACTGTTTTAGGTGATTATTCAGAGTATTTACTGAATAATAATAGTAATTTATTAGACATTAAACAAATTTGATTGGCAATAGTCTTCGTACTACAAACATAAGTTGAGTGATTTGAATTACATTTGCATACAAAATTTTACCTCAAGAAAGTAAAATACACAAAAAACCCAAATTTCTATACAGAAAGACAAAAGATTATACGTAAACGAAAATACAACGACAGCATAATTTCGCAATCAAAAAACTCATTTACAGAGTAAAATGCTTTTTTCGTTAGACATTTACCGATAAATTTTATTAATTTAGGCCCACACATCTTTAGCACCAGGGGGCTTTTAGCCTATTGAATAGTCGTATTTTTAAGACATTAAAAGAATGTCTGAATTTGGCTAATTTACAATAGTTGAAAAAAATAGTTTTCTCTTATATCCTTGCCTTCACTCCTTGGATGACATTTCGTCATGCCAAAGGGCTATTGTGAGAGTCAAATTTAGGGAGAGAAGATATGTCTTGCCAGTTATCGGATGTCACTATCGCTTCTAGAAGAAAAAATGTACGAAAACCTTTGGTAGCATTTTGGGGAAGGTTCTGCTTGGGGCTCTCGATATAAATGGATTCTCGTTCTCCGTGTGTTTAGATGACACCAACCAGGAAAGAACCTACTATTTGGTCTGTCAGAATACGGTATGAATTGTTGCCATCATCAATCAACTGGCCCCTGGTCATTAATTCTTCCGCTGCTATGCTAACATTTCCCATATTGCAAAGGGCGGCTGTCCTTATGTTTGGGGGAGAGCTAAAGTGTTCAGCAAATAGTGTTCCGTTTTATGAAATTTTTGTGTGGATTAGAATGATTGGTCTGTAATCTTGAATCCTCGTGTGAATGAAACTAAGAGCCTCAGAGGGATTCATAATATATATCGTATGCGAGGATATGCTCAACAAGCTTGGCGTGTCCTTGTCAAAAATAACTTTCTTATTGATACGTGGTTGTATCGTACATTCGAAGGAAGCAGTAAGGATCCGTTTTTGCTTTCTTCAAATGTTTGTCATGCTGTTCATGTATTCTTTGAACGGCATTTAATTCCCTTTATTTCCGTTATTTTATCGTGGTCTTAATTTAATGCTTTGTTTTGATGTAGCATGTTAATAGTCAGGAACTTTATGCTCTCTTTGATAAGATATAAGGAGGTGTAAGTTTATTAAGCACAAAAATAATTACATTGTATAGTGTATAGTGCTTGAATAGTGTATCTTCAGTGTGTCTGACCCGTTAGAGGGCGGTGTCAAAGCTTTTGATGGGGGCAAAAACATCAGTGGTGGAGTTGACTTGCCCTTTGCATGGCATTTGGGAGAAAATATTTTGTTTCACTATATAATATTATTAGATGCAATTTTTTTTCAATTTTCTCTTGCCTCTTTATTCAATATTATTTTCACTGAATTATTACAATTTTAAGATTTTGTGTTATAGGAGGAGAGGAATCCAGTGGAAAGCTTTATGTAATAATAATAGCCCATTATGTTTAATTATAATTAATAATTATCCATTATAACCAGTACCCGCTTACTGTGCAATTGTTGTTGGATTATAAATGCATTGCATGTATCACTGAATGCACTGTGGATTTGAATGTTTTCTCTATCCAACTTAAAAAATACAACATGAAATACATAGTAAAATTCGAACACACCAACAATGCATTACGTTAGGGAAATCACAAATCACGATTTTTACAAGTTAACCTAACATGGTGGAAAACTGAAGTCATTCTGGTCAATTGACTAGGCGTTTCTTCGAGGAATTTAAATTAATATAAAATTTGCGCACCTTTACTGATCTCGTACTTTCCTTAAAAATCACTTGCTAGGATTTCGTTTTCTAATTTTTTCCTGATGATTTTAACCGGTTTGCTGTGCACCTTTATCAGATTCAGATTTCTTCTTTTTTCGCGTATATAATTGCACAATATTTAAGCAAAAATTCTTTCTGCGATTGATATAAGAGTGGTTTTAACGTGAGAACGGAGATTTCAACGGTGTGCATTGAAATGTTTGGCTATTTCCACGTCGGTTGCTGTGGGGAGGACAATAGGGTAGTTTCCTTCATCAAAGAAAACGAAATGCATTGGTTGCGATTCCTTACCCACCATTAGTGTATTCATAATATACAAATTATTTGGTTTTATAAATCCCAGCTTAGACGAATGGCATTGGTCACTTTTAACCTCATTTGAAAAAGGCCAGATTGGCGCCCATGCGATGCCACTCCAAGTGACGTCACAGGGACCTACTTTCTATACGAGTAGATAGGAGTTTTACATTGTCTGAGATTACCAATGCATGCACGAGGCACAGAGCTCAGGGAAACATGTCTTAATAATCACCCATTAAAATTACCGAAGTTCGGAAAGTTTCCATCGTTTGATAGGGGAATAAATCCTTATTTAAGCCAAGCGCAACCTGCTAGCAGAGTAGGTACTCAGCTACCTGCTAGCAGCCTGCGTCGTATCAGCGCTCAAGCCTCGCCCCAAGGTCACCTCACACGCCGACAGCGGGAACCAGAAATACGTCACACGGACTTTTCCCAGCATTCCCACTTAGCCATCGCGTTTTCACGCGCTTAAGAATTTTCACTTTGCGTTTAATCGCGAAAAAAAGATATCGTCATTCTAAAATGTAAGAGCGTGAAATGCGTACTCCAGGAGTAATAATCTTTCAATTTAGGCAATAAAAAATAATAGGAAACAGCCCTATAGTTTCGCTCGACCGCTTTTATGACTTTGACGCTGGCAGAAGTGCCGGCAAAACTATTGTCCTCGCCACGGTAACCGATGCGTTAATAGCCTAAAATAAAGAATCTCATTAGTTGTTATACTAAATCAAAGTTTAAGTACTTGTACGAAGCTCATTGCATGTAATAAACGATAAGTAAAATATGCATTTTTCCGCTTTGCCGCCTTCCTCTTGACTTTTTCCTTGACTCGACGCTCTAACCTCTCGTCTTAGGCCTTCCGACTCCAAGCGGACTCCCTAATGGAGATAAATGATTTGGCTAGAGTGCTCACACACTAGGAGGAGGATGCTGCATCGGATAGATGGCATTGAGAGGTGAGGCGAGAGTTATGGATGATAACTGTCGGAGCAAGATGTACTGGGCGCCTTGGAAACGGGAGTAATAGTGTGTCGAATGATAGAGCATTGGGATCGGAAATATATATTCAGAGTGATGGAGGGTTAGTGCCACCGTTGTGAGGACAGGGGGAGCTGGAGGCGAGAAAATGGAATGAAGCGATGTGAAGCGGTCCATTAAAGACATTAGATTTTCTAAGGGTTATATCTTACTGAGAAGAAAAAATGTGTGCAATGAAAGGTACTTCGTTACTTCCACAATTTATTTAAAATATTACAGCCGCCATTCTCATACGCCATTATCAAGTACAAGCAATGTTGATAAAGGCGTATGGCAATGGATAACTCCGAAACCGGTTGTATTTAAAAAAATAAATTATGGAAGTAACGAAGTACCTTTCATTACTAATATGGAGCCCTTCCACCACGTACAAGCTTTGAGTTTTGATTAAATTTCGATTTAAGAAAAAAACATAATAGCTACGAAAATAGAAGCGAATGCAACAAGGCAAAATGTGCGAAAAATATTTTTTATTCTTTTTAACATAGACTTTATATTACTACAGTAATATGCAATTATTTATGCTTTATTTTTTACCTAATAAGTGGATGGATGGGGTCCATTAAAGACATTAGATCTTCTAGGCGAAGGATCTGGGTAATCTTATTGAGAAGAAAAACATGATAGCTACGAAAATGAAAGCGAAAGCATGAAGACAAAATGTGCGAAAAGTATTTTTTATTCTTCGTTACAAGGAGTTTACATTAAATCGAATGCGACGAGAAAAAATGGGCGAAAAAATACTTTTTATTGTTTATTACATAAAGTTTAGATGATGAATATGCTATCCAATATTTACGCTTTATTTTAATTAAGAAAAGTGGATTGATACATGATTATTATTTTTAAATGTATTGTACGTACTTCCAGCTACTTCCGTCAGCATCTATTTAGAATTATTAACTACATCACTTTGCATTTGTTGCCTAAATAAAAAACAATCCCTGAAGATAATGACTCGATAGGATTGCATAAAAAACTGTTGCGAAGGGAAAGTAATTTTGTCCATTTCATCTAATTAACACTTCAAAATGTCTCAAATATAAGGCGTTTCAAAATATTTCATGTTCTATTTTTCGCTCAAGTTGGATCTTACTTGTTACTGATTAGTAATTTTAAAGAGTTACTGCGACTGATCCCAATTACTAATTTTGGTACTCTATCCATCTCTATCCACGAAATTGTAATGACGTCATTTCAATCCTATAGTACCGTATTTCATTAAAGCGCTTTAAAATTTCGAATTAATTTTCGATAGACAGCCATACTCTTAAATGAAGAAAGTTCCTGTTTTGTAGAAATCTTGCGTAAAAAACCATTCCTGGTAGGTCAGAATGCGATTTATACAGAATATATATGAGTGGTTTAGAGGACGAATTTGTTAATGATGGGCAGTGTAATTATCTATACTTATAATAATTATTTCTATTCGTCCATAATAACTTCTGCCCAATGAGAAAATACATTATCTTTCATTTCAGTTGTTCCCCATCTGTGGCCATACTTTCCCCCTTCAGACCTAACTGTAGACTGGATACACCAGCATTATCTAATGAGAAACTTAGTGTAGGTGACATATATTTTGCTGCTGTAAAGTTTTCACCTACAATGAATGTAGTTAAACAGTTTTTATATCTATATTTTTCGCAATAGCAAATAATGCGGGGCTTAAAAATCATTGCATATTCATTGCTTGCAGTTCCAGAAAAATGTATGAAAATACGAAAATATTGATCACGAAGGTGTGAAAATATATTATGTTTTTCTTTTTAATTTTCAACTATTGGCCCAAATCGGAAGCTAATAGCAAACATTAATCACTGCAGCACTTTATTTGACGCTAATTGCCTCCGCACGTGAAAGAGCAGAAAATAAAAAAATACAAATTAAAAATCCTGCCCGATTAAAAAACGTATTTGCGAGCAACAAATTCATTACGAAAAAGAAGTCATAAATTTAGCGTATTGGTACGTCTCCTCTAAATAACCGGTCAATTAAATGACGCCGAAAGCAAATTCCAGGTATATGTCAGGCTTAAGCGGTAAATCAATTCGTGTGTGAGGGAGGGAGTTACCGAAACACGAGCTCTGATTAAAACGAAATTGACGGAAGGCCAGAGAAATAAATCCTTGAAAAATATCCGAGTAGTTCTCATTGGTGAGTTTGAATATCCGCAAAACTTTTCCCGCATCTCGATCATGCTAATCGCTCCGTTTCGGTGAGAGCGTGTTATTTGCTCTGAAAAAGTATTCCCTCGGCTTTAGCCGAGAGATTAAAGGCGGACCCAGTAAAATAGTAGAAGCCAATTCCGATGCCTTCAAGTAAAATTAATTGCAGCGTATGACCCTTATCTTCGTTATGAAATTTAATCTCAGTACTTTCTTTCCTCTGATATATTTGATACTTGTGTCTCCATTAGGACCAACGGCAGTGATGACAATTTATGGCAATTCATGGAGCTTTTTACGCCGCAATATCGTTTGAGTATAAGAGATAAAACTTTAGAATGAGAGAAGAAATATTTTAAATGGCCCTGCGTAATTATTTATGTAGCACCAATGTTCTATTATCAGGCATGCATTAAAGCGATATCCTGTGTCACCCTTCATTACCCTTCATCATTTCGTTCTAAATGAAGTCTTGATTGCACATTGCTTCAATTAAACTTAATAATGAAACGCTGGACTCTTAATTTAAATTTTATTGCTTTGTATTAATAGATTATCAGTGGGAATATTTTAGTCTGGCTCTGTATTTTTCGACATTGTCGGAGACTCAATTACTAAATATTTATTGAATATATATTCAGTTAGTAAGTTGAATTCAATTTTGTCTGGCCACTCAGGTATTGTGTTCTTGCAGTTAGTCCGGTGAGAAAAATTATTCGCTTACAAGCTGTAGACGTCTCTTGATATGCACCTGTATCAACGAAAAATTCGTAATAGGGTAATAAAATCATTCCCAATAATAACGCTTCGTGAATTGCCTAAAATATAAGTCAAAGTCGTAAACTGCTATTTACCTCGGCATCTCTGTCAATTATTTTATTTTTGAAGTTTATTGATTGAATTTCTGACTATTTTCCCCTCAAGAATTTACGATAGCACAATTTTGTCACACTTGAACACTTTGCGGCCAGAAATTACGCGGGGCCGTCCACAGTATTCCATCATTGTTTTAACCAAAGTAAATTCGAACGAAAAAAAGTTAAAGGATAGAAAGTGACCGTATGGAAAAGCAAAGAAGGAAGCTGTAAGGGACTGAGGAGAATGTCGAATGGGAAGTAAAGGAAAATCAGGATGAGGAGGAGAAGTTTTTTTTCTGAGCGTGCAGGAAAGAAGTAGTAGTGTTAAGGGATGGAGAGAGGGAAGCATAATGGCTATGGAAGCAATGGGTCCGTCGTGATGTGCATTAGCTCGAGTAGTTTTGCGATCCCTCATTCCTCACACTCCCATTGGCTGAGGTGGTGGTGGTGGCGGGTTAACGGATGACTGGGAAGGACTTCCCATTTTCTACCCTTCCCCCAACCTACCCCTTACTCCGTTTCCATCCTTTTCCTCCCCTGGAGAGAGAGAGATTCAGGTGGTAAGTGAATGAGTGGATCCTGCCGAAACTCATTTTTTTCCACTCGATTCTCGTCCTTCCTTAATCCTTCGGAATTGGAGAAAAAGTGTGAGGGATGACGATGCCACGGCCAACGTCCAGTTTCCCCTTCCCCAAGCCGGACGCCGCTCAGTACCCGCGCGAGGACAAGGGTAATCCATTAGTCGGGGCTTTTCGAAGTTTGATTCATTGTTTTCGCTGAACGAACCGCGAGCGTTGTTAGAGAATTAGCGTGTGGTGGGAATGGGGTAATATTTTTATGTAATCAACCCTTTATAACCCAATGTTGCTTCTATGCAACAACAAAAATGTTTAAACTTTCAGCTTTATTTAGGAAGTATCTAAACTACCCATTACTTTGTGGAGTGAATTTTAATGATGAAATATTTAGCTGCCACGATAATTATAATGGAGTGTTAAATTTTCAAGTTTTCAAAATGAAAAATCTTCAAATATGATTTCTCCCATAATCAGCTCTGGGTTCGGAAGAGTTAAATGTAAAAGAAATTTTGTATTTCCACATAAATATGAGGAACCCATCTTCTATTAAAGCAGCTTGCAGGGTAGTATAAATAAATATCATCCGCACCACTGCGTTTTTTTTAATTCGTAGCGAGAAAACTAGGATATCCCTTAAAATGCGATGTGAAAGACGCTGAATTGTTTAGTATCTGGTGACGACGTGCCACTTTTAAACCTAGGCCTTACGTTCATATATTTATGTGGAATTACAACTTTTTTTGCATTTCATTGTGCTTAGTCGATTCCATGAAGTCACGCTCGAGACAGCGACTGTAATACCTATTGTTAGTTTTAATCCGTTGATGAAAGGGGTGAAGTATTGTGTCTCGACACTTTTTCGTATCATTTGAAGCACTTATATAAACATAAGTTTAGAATTGTCTTTCTCTCTCAGCCAACCCTTTCCGTACTGGGCTCTTATTTTGTCCTCTGCAATTAACGAGTATTGAACACCACCAGTCAAATCTATTTCAGCTTCCACCTTAATGCTATTGTATTCTCGAACGTTTTAAAGATATATCCTACCACCACACGCTTTTTGAGGAAAATTTCGGGGTATCATAAATTAAAAAAATCCGTATTTGTGCGTGGTGGAGGGTTTTCTTGGAATTTCGTACTGACAAAACTGGGAATCTCTTTGAAATTTGATGGGAAAGAGGCTGATTTTTTTCTGATTGCTTTATGTCATTGATTCTCTGTCTAGCTATAAGAATATAAGGCAATTATATTGAAAAATTTGTTGAGCCACACAGTCAGTATTTTCCTCGCAAATTTTTTAAGAAACGTAACACGAGGAAGTATCAAAGGTATCTTTTTTCTACCTGAATTTGTCTTCTCTGTTCGCACAGCAGTTTCATATGAGCATGTATCACACGTTCCGAAAATGATCGGTAGTTAGATACTTATAATGTGATCTGCTAAGATCTTTATTGTGTTATCGCTCTACGACATGGTACTTAAAGCAATTTAATTGAAAAACTTGGTAAACGGGAGTCCGAACACTGAGGATTAATAACAATTTCATAGTCAAAGAACATGTACTAAAAGTGTAAATAATAGCTGAATATATCAATGCAAATATATGCCAACATTGACGTGTAATCGTCTCATTTTTTTGGCGAAAGAAGGAAAAGGTACAATTGAAGTTTAGTATTTTAAATTATCTTTCAGTTCTTTTTTTGAAACCATTTACATTAATATGAGTTGAAAGTATAGGCATGAAACTGTATCGTACCTTTCGATGCACATGGAGTATGGTCTAGGATTTTGGTAAGTGAATCACTTGACGGATTAGAATGGATCCTATAGTGGATTATCTATATCGTGGAATTGGAAAAACCAACGTGAAAAATCCAAGCCGGTGGCTAAAGGGTCTAGCCGGTTAAGATGGTGAAAAGTGCCCCCCGATGTCTTGAAAAATTAAAAATATACCCTTAAAGTGCATCAAAAATGATGTATTTCCCCAAAGTTTCAGGCCATAACAATGGAAATTGACCCAAAAAAAAATTGAAACACGATTTTTCGTTTTTTAGCCATATCTCCGGGTTTTATTTTTATAAAATCTTTTTCTTGATTTTAAAATGTATATACTATTAAGTTCTACTATCCCGATTTTTTTTCAAAACTTTTTGACGAAAAAATAGTATATACATTTTAAAATCAAGAAAAAGATTTTATAAAAACAAAAACTGGAGATATGGCTAAAAAACGAAAAATCGTTTTTCAATTTTTTTGGGTCAATTTGCATTGTTCAGGCCTGAAGCTTTGGGGAAATACATAATTTTTGATGCACTTTAAGTGTATATTTTTTATTTTTCAAAACATCGGGGGGCACTTTTCAAAATCTTAACCGGCTAGACCCTTTACCGTGAATTTAAGGATCATTGATTACTTGCGTCGAGTTCGTGATTAAATGCAATGAGTGAGTGAGGACAGTGTTGATATATATTTACACAAGCAGTAACGTTTACCTTGGATTTCAAAAATATTCTTTCGTGAGTTTCATTGCGTGATGATGGCAATTCCCTCATATCTTCTCTTACATCTCTGGTGAGGAAATTGAAAAGGTGAAATCTTCCACCCTCTTGGTGACGATTTATTTTTTCCCAATCCTGAGTAAACTTTATCCAATAATATTTATTTAGAAAATGGGGGCTTTGGCACGATTTTTTTCCAAGCGCCTATCTTTAACATTATGAAAGATTACTAACATAAAGTTAGTTACCAACGTACTCGATTTGGTCTACTTTTGAGGACTATTTTGGGAGGAACTTTATTTGCGCGAAAAAATTCGTCCATATGGTGCGGTGGCAGTCCGCAACTAGTGGCCCCCAAATCCTATATTTACGGCGCATTAAGAACTGAGGATTATTGATACGATTATCCTTTCTTAAAATGACTCTACCAGAGAAAGTTTTCGAATGAAAATAAAGGTTTGACTCTGTTTTGAACCCATCAGCAAACGTGTTCTATGAAACAGTCTTAATTTCCAGACGGACGAAGATGTTTTTAGAAAACTGTTCGGAGACATCCGATAAATAAGTTGCTTGAAAGTAAATTTCTCACCCCTGCTTTGAAAATGCATTTTAACAGGGACACATTTTGGACTCGTTTACATGTAAGCGTAAGTAAGAATTGCAGATTTAGTTAACTAAAAAACTTACAATGACTCTGAAATGAATAAGTCTGAGTCACTATTTTTCGCAACATTTATTAATAATAATTATTAGTTCAATTCTATTTATTTAGGATGCTTGATTCTAGACACTCCATCGCTATTTGTAACGGATCATTTATCCCCATAGTTAGTGTGCCTAAGAATTAGCATAATTGATAGGATTTTTTAATTTTCGCAATAGTGCATATGCACTTGAAGTATGTCCATTTCTGGATGCGATGAAACTGTTACCAGAAGTGAGTTAAGTAACCAGAATCACTGTATCCATTTACAATGCGGATTAATTTTCCTTTATCAAAACTCGCTTTAGAATAGCATATAAAATGTTTTGTAGCAGTAGGTATACAATTTACTCGCCGGCCTCGGTGGTTGCGGGGTAGCGTCCTTGCCTGCCAAACCAAAGGTCGAGTACCGCCTAGGTAAGTTACCCTAATTCAGGGCATGATGTTTGTAAACGTTTGATTGTTACACGCTATCCTACACCCTGATGTAAAGTAGTGCTGTTTTCGGAGGTGTAGACATAAATAAATATAGCGTCTAACAATTTTTGTGCATCAAAGTTTCATGCTTCGTAATCGCGAGTAGCTGAAAAAGATGATTTATTCTGACAGTTAGCGTTTGAGAAATATCGACAAAAAAACAACCCGGATTGAAAGAAAATGAAAGGGTGATTTTCGATGCTTCCTTAATTCCTCGGCAGATTTCATATCCCTTCATGGCGGCCGTGTCTATCTTCATGGAGTTCGGTGCAAAATCCATCACCGCCTTGTCACCACCAAATCTCTCGATCCGCCTAGTCTCATCTCTGTGGATCTTTCCTCGGGTTACGGCCAGTAGAAGGAAATTCCCCCATCATCATCTTTTTCTGTCCATCACCGGGTGAAAGAAAAACATCTCCATCCCCTCGTTTTGTAATCGCTATCGTTTCGGCAGCTAAAGACATTTTTTTTGTCACCCATCATTTTTTCTGATGGCCAATGACGGGCCGCAAACGGTGTCATCTAACTTCCGGTTCAGTTGGCCAACTATTGTTATGGGCGTCCGCCGCTAAAATAAATAGGGTAGTTTCCTTCATCCAAGAAAACGAAAGGCATTGATTGCGATTCGTTACCCACCATTAGTCTATTCATAATATACAAATTATTTGGTTTTAGGTATCCCAGTTTAGACAAATGTTAATGGTCAATTTTAACCTCATTTGATAAAGGTCAGATTGGCGCCCATGCGATGACACTCAGCGTTATGTTACAGGGACCTAGATGCTATAAGAGTAGTCGGGAGTTCTACATCGCCTGAGATTACCAATGCATGCATGAGGCTCAGAGCTCAGGGAAACATCTCTTAATAATCACGTATTAAAATTGTCTATTGTCGGAAAGTTTCCTTCGTTTGATAGAGCATTCATAATCCTTATTTAAGCCAAGCTCTACCTGCTAGCAGGGTACTCTGCTACCTGCTAGCAGCCTGCATCTTAGCGGCGCTCATAGTCTCGCACCAAAGTGGCCTTGCACGGCGGAAGCCGGAACAAGAAAGACGTCACACGAGCTTTTCCCAGCATTCATACTTAACCGTCGCGTATTCGCGCGTTTGAAAACTTTCATTTTTAATTTAATCGCGAAAAATAGATATCGTCATCTAAAAATCTAAAAGCGTGAAATACGTCACTCCAGGAGTAATAATGTTTCGATTTAGGCAATAGAAAAGAAATAGGAAACCACCCTATTGTCACTGAACGGACATGGGTATAGGTTTGTACGGGAAGAAGGAATTCTACAGGAAAGAAGGGAGGATATCAATTCGGGGGTAGAATAATCCGGAAGAATGTGGCCACAAATAAGAAAATATAGGTCCGAAGTTGCGGCAAATGAAAAAACTATGCAATCCTCGAAAGTATAAATATGCCTCCATCAACTTGTAGATCCGAGCTCGGGCCTTCAAAAAAGGATATCTACGCCTAGTAAATCTGCATACTACCTCGCAAGCCGCCTAAAATGGCGCAAGACAGAGGGCATTGGCGGATATGGGATTTATTTCTGGTGGATGAGGGGCACATAGATCTGACAGGAAAACGGTCTTCTCATATTTGAGATTAAAGACAACATGCAACAATTACTGTACAAAATATTATTTTTATTTTTATTTGAAAGTTATTAATATGAAATTAAATGATTGAGGCTGCGAAATACACAACACAAAACGAACGTAATGTAACCGTGTTAAAAATCTTGTCTATATTTTAATCGTCTGGGGGGTCAGGGGAGGGCACATGCCCCCTGCCCCCCTGGCGGATTTAGCCTATGGCAGCGGGCGTTAGGAAACCAGCCGTTTACTCATAAAAAGCAAATTCTCAAAGGAATTTTTGACTAGCATTTCTTGAAGTCCTTTATGGTTTGGAGGAAAAACGATTTCCCACATCTATCCATCAGGCAAAATATCTCTCTTAATTTATCGTCTCTGTCGGTCCTGTGAAAGCGGGGCATCTTTCTCCTACTCTTTTTAGGGCTTCTTACTTCTTGCTTCCTACTCTTCTAGGGCCTGTATCAAAAAATCTCAAAATGGGCTAGATTGCGCAATCACATTGTTGATTGAAATATGAATTGATGCTTTCCCAGCGAATTATGTGGGTAAACTGTTCTTTGGATTCGCACCGGGTTAATTCTTTCATAATGGCCAATGTTTCAAGTTCCGTTTCAAGTTATTTAGCCCTGATGATGAGCGCGGAGACGGAGCTTGAAACGTTGGCCGTTATGAAAGAATTAACCCGGTGGGAATCCCGAAAGCATTTTACCCACTCATTGTTGATACTCGCTCAGATATATCGTTTAATTAAGCTCGAAGATTAATTGTCTCAGACAATTGCAATTAAATAATTAATTATTTAATATCCTTAAAAATCCAATGTATTAAATACAATGTCATAAAGCCCAGATATCCATGAAAAATATTTTCATGATAACCGCAAAGTACACCCAAAAAATGTTTTCGTTGCAATAGCTCGGTAACTATGGAGTTGCGACCCCATGTTTATGGACTAAATATGCTAAAAATTGTCTCCACTTCCTGAAGGACTCGACTAAGTTTAACCATTGTAACACGAGCCTCCCATTCAATGACCACTCATTTAGGTTATCTGCAATGCATCCTCTAATTCAGCACTATTCTTTACAGTAGCAATATTTCGCTGTTTCCGCGATTATTTCCTTCTCTTATCGTTATTGAATCCTAACCGGCCATCAAACAGGATCAATTCCCTTTACTGTCTATTCTGATCCCATCCCACATCCTAAAACGAACTATCTGCCACCCCTTATATACTTTCCACCCCTGGAATAAGCACCCTCAACCCTCTCGCGCGACTGTCGGGGGGTCGTTAATCTTCGGCCCTTTTGCTTCCTCACGCCCATGATCCTTCACTTGTCACAAAATGCCCGACACCTCTTTAAATTTTCCCCTTTTCCTACTCGATTGCACCCTCTCAAATACGCACACCGCCTTATGTTGGCAACCCTTCCGCATCGTAAACCCCGTGTGAACTGGCAACCGGAGAGATGAGAATATCGATTCCAAGGCCTGGCTGTACTTTTAGTTTGTGTAATAGTGTGTTTTGAACATTATCATCACATGTGAATTGGATTTATGTAAGAAATTAAAAATTTGAAGGCCGGTTTTTATGTGTGGTGGACGCTAACCATTTGATGATGCAGCATTTTACTTTACCCTCGGGTTGTTGAAAGTTCCGGTTTGGTTATGTATAAGGTCAGTATTTAAGATTTTAAAGATATTTAAGACTAATCAAAACTTTGAGCCACCGCCAGGTAAAGCAGAGGGTTGTATCATCTTATGGTTTGAACTAACATTATAACACTGACTCGACTGTAATTGTAATATAAATGCTATGGTTGCAATATGCGGCTATGTAATATAAATGGAACCTTCTGACAAGCATTATAACTTAGAACGACCAAGTTTTATATGCAAATAAAGGCACTAATTATTATTAATGCAATAAAATTTTTATGGATAAAAGACCCCTTATATATTTTGGAGTTAGCAGTAGTGGCCTTTTAGAGTGAAAACGTTCATACTAACGAGCGTACGATAACTAATACTGCAATTTGATGAGTTACTTATTAAAAATCAACGCAATCTGCCAAACATACAATCGAATATAAATATTCATTCACACAATTTCAATACTCCTGTAAACAATACTGCAACTCTTGCACAGAAATTCGGAGACTTTGGTTCTCAAGAAACGTGATCTTTTCAAAGTCGCCACTAATTGCCGAGACTAGATGGGGCGATTAATTATCATTGAATATAATCAATATTATCAACAGATTTACCTTCGCAAATCTAAAAGATTCATATATCTTATACGTGATTGTGCGGGTACAGCACATGGGCACATTATTCAATTGAAGCAGATGCTGGCAAATTACGGCATCGCAGGTCTCTTTGTAAGCCGCTGTTAACCTATTTTAGTATTTTAGTTCGGTTGCAGGCAAATTGCTCGAGCTCCATACATCTCTTCCTGGTGTTTGTTACAAAAGGAGTTAATTTCATACACCCGGTACATACTTGTACATTATGACAAAAAAGCAGTACATAATGGCATTCCTAGAAGTTTCCCTGTTGTTATTAAATACTAGGAAGTCCTAAGAGGCTTTTGATCTGTTTAGAGCAAGGAAAATATCACAGATTTGCGAAATTGCAGCTAACACCCGAGCGCGAGGCTAATTCATGCAAATTAATCAGGTTGACTTTATTAACTATTCCTATTCATGGTTCGTCCTTTATTTTGCGCACTTGCGCATGGCTGATCCTCTGATAATTAACTGGTTAAATGAACACTGCTCAACGACCGTCGTTCACCTATATGTATAACTTCGTAGAGAATTGAATATTTTATGTGTATCAGTGGAATTTTGCGACGCAATATGCCCCACGTGCGGGCATATTCTTTTGGTGAAATACTGCAAGTCCCCTCTCAATTAAGTGACCGACTATAAATAAAAACTGTAACTTCCAAGCGTCAGGTATATGTAATAATTGGTTTTTACTTCAAAATAAAATAATAATTTTGCTTCGAAAGGATAAGCTATTTCTAAATCATCCCTTAATGCATCATAGTTCTATGATAAGTAAATAAACACTTTTATGGATACCCATTAGATTATCCGTTCATAGCTGAAGTGGTTAGCCGTTCAATTTGTGGAGCACAACCAATTTTCGATGCAGGTATTCGTATTTATCGGGAAAGCTTTTAAACTCAGAAACTCAAAATTTTCAGTGAATGCCGTTCGCTCCTTGGTGTTATTTCATTTGAGGATGCAAATGGAATTCCGTCGAGTATTCGCCGGTGCCCACTATTTGTTTTGCATAATTACTTCAAGCTGAGGTTAATCCCATCACGAAGTAGGTCATACCGAGTTGCTTCTAAAGTGCGCGCAGACCACGACATAGTTTCAGTCTTTTTATTTTAAGCCGTGAAACCAAAATTCAGCTTCCAGCAACTGCAAGCATTGGTTTGGCGGAAATTCCAATAGTCAAGAGCCGGAACACCTCCTATTTAGAAGTAAAAAAAATTAGGGTGCGAATCAGGTCAGTTATTTCTCGATTGCCATTACGGTGTATTCGCGCTTATATGGACGAGACCACATACATAAGGAGAGCATCTCCCGCTTGTAGGTACTTTCAATGGTAACGTATGAGTGGTAAATAGTCTGGATGCTTTTTCATACATTGGATTTATCCATCCACGATACCGCGCATTCCTTCTCCTCGATTGCACTGGGGAAAATTTTTTAAACTTATTTTCTGTTTACTTCAATTTTCTAGCTCCTTTTCTCTAAAATATCAAAACTAGTTTGTTTTCTTCTACCACGTCAAGTTATTTCAATATTTCTTGTGTAATAGGGTAGTTTCCTTCATCAAAGAAAACGAAAGGCATTGTTTGCGATTCGTTACCCACCATTAGTCTATTCATAATATACAAATTATTTGGCTTTAGAAATCCCAGTTCAGACGAATGGCAATGGTCAATTTTAACGTTATTTGAAAAAGGCCAGATTGGCGCCCATGCGATGCCACTCCACGTGACGTCACAGAGACCTAGATGCTATACGAGTAGTCAGGAGTTTTACATCGTCTGAGATTACCAATGCATGCAAGAGGCAGAGAGCTCAGGGAAATATTTCTTAATAATCACCTATTAAAACTGCCTAAGGTCGGAAAGTTTCCTTTGTATGATAGGGCATTAACAATCCTTATTTAAGCCAAGCGCTACCTGCTAGCAGCCTGCATCGTATCAGCGCTCAAAGCCTCGCTCCAAGGTCACCTCACACGCCGAAAGCGGAAACCAGAATTCGTCACACGGATCTTTCCCAGCATTCATACTTAGCTGTCGCGTTTTCGCGCGCTTGAAATTTTTCACTTTTCATTTTACCGCTAAAAAAAGATATCGTCATTCTAAAATGTAAGAGCGTGAAATACGTACTCCAGAAGTAATATTTTTTCGATTTAGGCAATAAAAAATAATAGGAAACCACCCTATTGTGACCACTCTGCTAGAATGAGCGTCTTTCACAGGAGGCATCATTGCTCTCCAATTTCCTGAAATAAATCTAACCTGGCTGACGCCGTAAAAGACCAGCGAAAGGTACACTACGGTCTAGTTATGCAGGAGATACTATAGTGAGACACAGGTACGTAGCCCGATATTTGCTTCGTAAGGGAGCTTAATTGCTGCGTTTGTTGCCTACACGGATATTTTTTTGTCAAATCACGCGCATCTGTACATTTGTATAAATTAAATCATTCTGTAGTGACAGTATACATATGAGTATACATATGAGTGGTGGCAAAAAGCCAAGGCGTACAAGTGATTTTTTACTAAACGGAGTTAGGTAAAGTTAATTGCTAGAAGAAATACACAAAAGTTGGTTGCCAAGGGATACTAGTGAGTCTCAGTTCTGTGCTGACATCGAGTGGAAAATCAAATGCAGTAAGTACATCAAATATCTAATTCATCTGGTTTGTTTTCTATACCTTATTTCTGTACATTACTATGTATAGAAAAAAAGAAATCACTTGTACACGTTGGCTTCCAAACCACATATATAAGGTATGATTTCCCTTTAAATTCCTTCATTTTCATTTTTTATGACGCATGAGGCAAAAAGAGGGTATCCTGCAGCTTAAAAAATAAATGTGATAGATAAAAACTGCGGTAATTTTTTATCTAGAGGCCAAAAGTTTGTCAAATAACAGTCACTGATCTAAGACAACAAAATGGCTGTTTCTCGGGTGTATATGGTAAGATTTCCCATTACATTTCTTCATTTCCAAATTTTGTATGTCGTATGGGACAAAAAGAGGATAACTTGTAGCTTCAAACGCTGACGTGAAAGACAAAAAACTGAGATAATTTTCATATTCAGAGGCCGAAGGTTAGTAAAAAAAAACAAGTCACAGATCTAAGAAAACAAAATGGCTGTTCCCCTATGTTATCGATCGGTAGCATAATTTTTCCCCGCACGCTTGAATTCGCGCTTCCCTGAGCTGAATCTTCCCCGAAAACCGTTTATCTCTCCAATTGCTTATTCTCAACGGGAAAGAGGGGGAGGAAATTGATGGGGAAGGAGATTGTGCGCATTTCATCCCGTTGCATCGCCTATACTTCTTGGCGAGCCGATAACGAGTATGTAGGTGGGTGAGTTGGGGTAGTAATCGCAGCCAATACTTCCTTTTTCTCCCCCCCGAGAACTGTGGTTCGGAAAAAAAATAATTCGCGTTCTCATTTTTTCCGTGCGTCCGCTCGAACGAGAATTCGCGTTAATGAAGGTGGAAGCAAGTGGAAGGGGTTTTTTTTTTACAGAGACTTGCAGACGAACTTGCAGACGGAATCTTCTTCCTCGAAAGCACAGCATGTAAACCGGATATTTTCATGCATCCCGAGTTTGGAATCAGAAGCTTACCTCTCCGTATTTTCAAGATTAATAATAATAATAAACGTCTTTATTGGGCGAGATTGGGACTAGAAAGTCCCATCTTCCATCTAACCCCTAAGATTAGAATGTTTCGAAATATTCATGGGTAAAGGCGCTTAGTATAGGAATAGGAGGTGGAAAAGGGTATGCACACTTCAAACTGAAAATTTTGCATGACGTATGAGACAAAAAGAGGTTATCCTGTTACTTAAAAAGTTGACGCGATATAAAGAAGCTGAGGTAATTTATGCATATCTTGGATAGGGATGGAGGTTAAAACATGTTGCTTACCCTAACGTGGATGAACTAGTTCCTGAGTTCAATCTATTTATTTTTCTCTAGTCGTTTTTGCGTAAACATGAAATGGATTTCTGTTTGAGCAAAAACAGTAGCTGGGGTTCACTGCACTTCAATTTCTTCCAATGCAAAAGTTTCGTTTATAGAGAGCATACCCGAATGAAAAGCTTCATGTGATGGAGGGAATCTTTGGCTAGGGTAAACTGCTTTCAATAAGCCCAAAGAAACAGAGGACTTGGAGAAATGAATTCTATATTTCTTAGACTTGTATCGAGATGAAAGTTTTTTTTCATTTCATATTATTATAAAGGCGGAAATGATGATCCTTAACTCTTCAGATGATGAGTATTTTCATTAGGTGCCTTTGGGATGAGCGAGGTACACAAGAATACTGTAGTAGGCACGGTACCAACGAAACAAGTTGGTCATGTAAATAAGTCTATTTTTCTAACGAAATTGTTCAGTGTCTCTGACTTTCTGGTACTCCGAAAAATATTCAAGCCTATGTGAAAAAAATTATTGTAATTTTTTCACGTTGATAGTGCCCTGTATGATTTATACATTTTTACATGACCATAGACGTCTTATGTAGTGCCATTCCTCTAAGATTTCCAAATTCATAATTATCCGAATATATGTTTTTTCGCTCAGTTTACCTGCTGTTTTAACATAATTTATTTTTTTCCTGGTAAAAAATATGTATATTCGCGTCATTTTGCATTCGCTATTAGATATGCTTCATAAATTATCTTTAATTCACTGCCTTCGTGTTTACTATGGGTTTGATTTTAACTTGCTACTGTTATTAAATACGGGGCAACGGTGTATTTTGAGCGAATTGAGGAATAAGTCAGTTCGCCGCCTTATGCCAAGGAGCATACGTCTCAAGAATAACCATTGAATCACCTTTAGCCTAGAGGAGTTCTATTTCTCTCTCTCTCTCTCTATGACCTTCAACGAGAGAAGACTCCGAAATGGGTGTAGCATTCAATTACTTTTGAGGAGACTAAAAAAAGACACCGTAAAGACGATAGTTCAGAGTCTCTTAAAGTCACGGCAAAGATACTCCGTTTGACTTGGTCTTGTAGATTTCTTTCGCTGGTCTACTCCATTCTTAACTAGTATACAAAGGGTGGCGGCGTTTATTTTTAGGCTCATTAAATCTGAGTCACTGGAGTTTCCCAATAAATAGTATTTAGTGAATTTCGTTATTTTCTAAAGCTCAGGGGTTATTAAGCTCTCTGAATACTTGGAAGTGATGTTAAACCAAACGAAATCTTCCGAACAACGAGGAATTATTTGCGATTTTTTCGCTTCTTTAGCCGGGTAGGGAAACCGGTCGGACATAATACGATGTTGCGTCCATCTTATCTGAAATTATTGATCTGATCATAAAAATAACAACTGTGATATAATACTTTTATTGGATTAGATTAACTCAGTGGAACTTTCATTCAAAGCACACAAATTTATGAACAAGGTACACTGTATACAAGGTAAGGTAAAATATCTTTTTAAAGAATTATTGAACATTTTAAAACACGATCTTTTATTTTACAACTTCTCCGGTCTCCTGTTATTTATAAATAATTATTGATAATTAAGAGACACGAGCAAGCGTTTATCTTACTACTGATATACGATTTAAAAAATATTTCAGTTCTTTCTAGGGCCACATTTTTCACTTTATATTTAGGGTACATACATGGTCTCCATTAGGGAAGATAATCATGTCTCCGTCAGAATAAACCTAATTATTATTACCCTTGAACTGAACTTAAATATCAAATGGTTCCAAAGTTATGCTTTCACCTCCTCGTCATGCTTACAATCTTACTTGTCGTACAATATTTTTCGCTTTGAAGTCGAAGCAAGTCGCTGTGTATTTTACTGGCAGCTCAAAGTATTATAAATATTATGATAAGATAGTTCTTGATAAATGATTAGTGTCTCTCGCCAACTCAAGAATGAGACAACAGCTTTACGAGGTTATAAAATGCTGGTATTTGCGATGCACCATGACATCCGTCGTCATTCACTTCTTGGGGTGAGTCAGCTTTTTTCATAGCACGCTGCTCATGGAATTTTCATTTCTGAGTATGTTTATTCAATTCTCTCTCTTTTTTCATGCATCAGACAACTATAAAGGAACCCTTCTAGGTATTTCTACACACTTCTTCCGTTGCATCGAAGTTTCATGAAAAATTTTCGTTTATGTGGTTATCGGAAATACATTGCTTCGAAGGCGAGCTGGGTAAGATATATGCTAGAGGGAAAACAGGCTGAGAGAAAAACAAATACTCAGAGAATATTGGATGTATTGCTTCCTTTAAAGCCTATCCCGTCCGTGGATGTACCGAAGTATTGCATTCAACGTGGTATTTTTAGGTATTAAAAATGTTTTAGTATCTATTGAGTACCTTTCCTTTTGTTCAAAATTTGACGTTTTGATGGATTTCTCATCCCAAGTTATGCTAGTATCTCCCTTTTTCCATGCTATGAGAAGCGAAGTAAGCATTTATATTGTAATCTGTTGGAATGGCATACATTTAAATTCCGTGCCTTGAAAAAATTGTACACGTTCATGTAACTTGGATGTAATTTTTTAATATTTCAGATGCAGAAAAATGTTAAACAGAATCTACAATCGTATGAAATAATTTCAGTCTTGACGTAGTGGAGATTCGATATATCCATATATATAATAACTATTGGTGTTAATATTTGATCAAGGATCTGCTTTGCTTACGCTGAAAATTTCAAGATTATTCCGTTAAGTTTGACAGGAGTAATACGACAGCAAAATAGATCTTAAATTACATTACGAAATACTTAAATTTAACATTGACTGTAGCCTTGCAGATGTATGTACTGCCAATGGTGAAATAAATTTATTTGCTGATGCTGATGATCAAACTATGAACTATAGTATATTTTATAATATCTAATGATTCTCCGGCGAATGCTTTGAGTGAAGTTTCCATAGGCTATAGGCTTTAAAAGGACGCATGTCTCCTGCTTGACAGGTCTATTTTGCTGACGCATTACTCCTGTAAAACTTAACGGAATTATCTTGAAATTTTCAGCATAAGCAAAGCAGATCCTTGTGGAAGGTTACACGGGATTTCCACCGGGTCAGGTTCTCCAACTCCATCTCGGCCGACGTTTCGATGGAAGAGTTGTCCATTGTCTTCAGGGCATGAAGACGATGGACAACTCGCCCATCGAAACGTCGGCCGAGATGGAGTTGGAGAACCTGACCCGTGGAAATCCCGTGTAACCTTCCACAATTCTATACGCCGGGAAAGCCTACGATCAAAGCAGATCCTTGATCAAATATAAACCCCAATAGTAATTGCATATATGGATATATCGAATCTTTACTACGTCAAGACTGAAATTATTTCATACGAGAGTAGATTTATCCTGTACTTTAATTGCTTGTTTTTTTGTGTCTCGTACCACTCTTTCTATCATTCCTATATCCCATCCTCTCTATTGATACACTCTACCCAGTTCTCTCCAACCTCTCTCTCTTCTAACTCCCTTGGCTATCCCTTCTTTTTCTCAGACGCATTTCACCCACCGAACGCATACACCCTTTCCATCGCCCCCATTTTACTCCCCAGGGACGCTTGCAACGGGGGTAGAGTCGCAATCGGATGGTTGGGGGTACTTGGGTTGTGTTTTTAGCGGAAAGGGTGGGTAGGTATGAAATGGGGATTTTGGGGGAAGGGGCGTGGTATGAGTAGAAGCCGGCTGCTGGGGTGGGGGAATAGATTAGAAAGGGGGGAAGAATGGATGGGACGAACAATCCATCACCTAGGGTGGTGCTAGGGAATCTTGAAGTCATTATAATGTGCAATTTGCCGCTTAGAAGTGGTATGCTATTCAATTATTGCATCCGAATGCGACAATAAGAGGGAGAATTTATGCATTCATCGTTATGATTCATTCGGAAAAATATAAATTGGAATCAGAATTGGTAAATAATCGCATATGCATGAATTTCTTCATTTTCAGTCATCAACTAAGATATCGAATTCCCACCAATTTTATTATTACTGATTACTGCATGCGTTTCCATTGATATACAATCGAACAATTGAAACAAGTGTTGTAATCTGTCATAATAAAATTTGTCGGCAATACGATATCTTAGTTGATCATTAGGTATCCTGTTTCTCTACATATCTCCGCAAAAAGTTGACTTTCTCTCTTCATTACCGGTTATTACCGTGTCGGTTGCTGTGGCGATGACAACAGTTTCGCTGGCAATATTATAGTAACAGTGCAGCAATACTGACGCAAGCGAATACATGTTGCAGCGAAAATATCCGTCCTCACATCGTATTATGTGATGAAAATCTGCCTGCCTGAAGGTAAGTATTGACCCTTATCCCACACTCCGATTTGACTGCATGTCACGGGATAAAATTTGAGGATATCATGAGGAGTGCGAAAACTGACCTCAGAGTTCATTTGCGTCGCTACTAGCGGAGAGCATTTGTTTTGCTGCATGGATTTTCTCAGGTATGAAGGAACCTCGAGAGAAACCTGTTGTTCATAGTTTCTCTTCTCATAAATCAACCATCGATGGTTCCACAGCTCATGAACTCATCACCAGACACACTGTATTCTGTTCAAGTTTTTCACACTGCATGTACACTCTCAGTTAATGATCTGGGTTGAGGTTGATAGGCTACACATCAATCGCTCATTCCGCTATTGTAGAGGATGAAAATTTCACGTTTTCCATGTGTGCCGCTTTCTTCACTGCATCATGATTGGGTCCTTCAGGTGCACTGATTAGTGCGAAGGAGGCTAGGAGAGGAATGAGTACGTTGTGGAGCAAAATTAATACATTTTTGATGTTTCTTAGAAGCAGTATCAGGTAATAATGGGTAAAAAATTTACTCGTGGATCAGAACCTGGGCGGAATGAGTGTGGTATGAATCCCGTGAGTGAGTGGTTTCCCTCATCTCAACTTCACCTTGACAAGAAAGAATTCACTAGCAAGTAATGATGAGTGTGCTAAGTAAAACCTACTGTGGTCCGTGAGGAATTTATACTTAACCTTTTCTAACCCAGAGCTGCTTCTGGAAGAAATCAAATTTCAAGTTTTCTCATTTCGAAAACTTGAAAATTTAGCTCTAAATCATATATATCGTGGCTGATAAATGTTTCATGATTTAAATTTACACCACAAAATAATGCGTAGATATTTCATTAAAGCTGAATATTAATACATTTTTGATGTCGCTAAGAAGCAGAATTGGGTATTGATGGGATAAAAGTTTACTCAATGATCAGAACCAGGGCGCTAGGGGGCCGGGATCTCACAACGAAAATCGACGCTCGTACTTAACCGGCGCTAAACATGGCGATTACGAAGGAAGCAAGGGGAAGAATTAGTCCGGTATGGATCCCTAGAGATTTTCCTGCACTCAACTTCACCTTGACCAGAAATATCTCACAGCTACTCAATGATGAGTGTACTTAATAAAGCCAAATACTGAGTGTACTAAATGTAACGTACCGTGATCCGTGAGGATTTTACTCTAAAAATTTACTCAAGTATCAGAACCCGGAAGCGTAGGGGTTGGGATTACCCAGCGAAAATCGACGCCGGTAGTTAACCGGCGTTAAACCCGGCGAGTGCGAAGGAAGCAAGGGGGGGAATTGGGTAAGGGGAGGTTAAGAAGGATATGGGGGGATACGTGTCGGGGGTGGGGATTGGATAAAGGGGTTTCCATGGGGTAGCGGCTAGAGTTGAAGCAGGTTGTTGGAGGGGGCGGGGTCCCGTCCGATTCGGGTGATGGATGACCGATGTGTATAGCAGGGGAGGGGGGTTCACACGCGAAGTTCGCAGCGGGCTCTGTGCTGGGGTGTCTGGGGTAATGGAAGTAAGGGCCCCCTTTCGGGTTATACGCGTAGGAAGGAAGGTGGCTGCGTATAATGGGGGGGTTGGGATGAAAAGAGAGAGGCTCAAGGAGTTTTGGTGGGAGACGCGTGAAAATCATCCTGGGAGCGAACAAAATGCGAGAAAGGAAGTACTTTAAGGAGGATAGCCGCCATTAGGATCCCCTTGCGAATCCCTATTTTGCAAACTTTAAGAGGAAAGGAGTTGATAATACTAAGGTGAAAAAAAATATCCCATGATGAAATTAAGGAAAGGTTGTTGGTGATAATATATTTAGAACCTGGGTGAAATAGAAACGTGACAATATGAATTTTTTTAAATCGCAAGGTTCGGATAAAAATTTTAATGATTGATAAACGGACTGATTGCCTTTTTGAAGAAATGCCACTTAAATATATTTATAGAGTTGACTCGAACACTGGCAAAGTTAAAAAAAAATCTTCCTAAATTTTATGATATAACAGCGCATTAACTTTTACCTATTTTATTTGTTAATGCAAGCGTTGAGAATATTTCACTAAAGTACTCATCATCGTAGCCAGAACTCCGAAGATTGGTTTAACGAAGCTCTCCAATGCACTCTCTCATCAGCTCATCGTGTGCGTATTTACGTATCTATTATTAAAGCGTCCAAAATAACTTGTACTATATGACTTATTCGTGGATTTTCTTCCCATCCACTTGCCCTGCCGCGATTGTCTTCATCAAACCACTTTATCCCTCATAATGTGGTCGATGTGGTTATGTTTCCCTCTTAGGGTTTTTGGAGACTTCTCTATTCTTCCACTCTTCTATAATCTTCTCAACACTCATTCGATTGATTCACTCTATCTACACCTTTCTTTTGTAGCACAGATTACTCGGATTCTATGTGGCAAAACGTGATTATCTCTTCAAAAATTTTGTTTTTTCGAGGTTTACGATGGTCTCCTCTCTGCTGGTGCATGCCAAAATTTTAGTAATGTTGTTATTCATTCCAACGGATACTTAGCCATCGTCAAAGGTCGGTCTGAAAATTGGTGCTCTAATATCATCCTTTTCGACCTTATTTTCCTTTTAGATTATTTTCAGTGCAAAATTATCTCCGCTTTAAAAATCTCCCAATCTTCCATCTCTTCACTAATCTTCATTTGATGTCAGAAGATCTGGTTTTTCAACACATACAGAGAGTTTTTTCAGACTCAATCTAATGGAATTCCTTTCATGCATATAAATTAAAAGTTACTGGGAATATTCTGCAAGTATGTATGATACTAAAATTTCACAATCGGTTTCTATGTATTTTGAATTATCTTTAGATTTATTCTTCTAAAAAATTTCGTTAAAATACCCTGATTGAGTATTTCTCTACCTTCTTCTCCACCAGGGTATATTAACGATTTTTTTGCAAAGGAGTCACCGGAAAATAATGCGCAATGTACTGAAACCGTTAGTGAAATTTAAGTATTTGAGGAAAATTTACAATAACTTTTAAAATATTGATGGTTTTTGAACTTATGGTACTGCTCGAAAGTTGCTCTGGCGCTTACCTCCCTCTCGTTGGAGAAGCTTTCTTGACGTAAATTCTATGATTAATTGCTAATTAAAATTACTCGCTCACTTTTATTCACTACCCAAATTTACTCCGTGGTACGATGGTAGTTAAGCAGTATTATAGACAGCTAAGTAATGAGGAAGTGCTAAGATGAGTGGGAGAAAAGAGAAGTCATGTAAAAACCTTAACGAGAAAACTTAGTGGGCCACATTATCTGACATAAAGGCCTGATGAAAACAATCGTAGAGGGACAGGAGGAAGGGAATGAGAGAAATAGATGGCCTAAATTGAGTTACATAGGTAAGGTCATCGAAGATACAAAAGAAAGTAAATACGTCGCTATGAAAAGTCTTGCGGGTAAGAGAGCGTAATGAAGAGTTGCATCAAATCAATCTTAGGATTTAAAACTTAAATTGATGATGATGAGTAGACCCTCTAAAGACCTTATGCCCAAATGGAATCATCTGAAATCTGCAAGCTACGATGTAAAGTGAAAGTAGCCGGTACCTGTGTGTGATGAGTAAAATAAAGAAGAACCATCCAAAACATTATCACGAGTATAGCCAATACGAAATATTGCTCTAGTTATTTTTTGGAGAGGTCGGAGAGTGGGTGAGGCGCGGAAGTCCAGTTACTCTTACGGGAGAAGTAGGAACGAAAATCATTTTGCGGGAATAAGCTCTTTTGTGAAGGCCTTAAAGTCGTCGGTAAAACATTTTACTCTCGATCGATCGGGCCCGTGGTAGATCCGACTTGAATGGCAAGTGGCGCGGTCGGCGGAGAGACAGCGAAAGAGAAAAAAGACCGTTTCAGGGGTGGAGTTGACAGTCGCTTCAGACGGAACCACTGCCATCGTCGATTTTTTACGGAATGGAAGGGGGACGTGCGACGCTTTCGGAGACCAAGGGAGGCGACACGGGCTGGCGTAAAGAAGCGTAGTCCGAGCGATCGTGAAAGAGAGGAAAACAGCGGATGACAGCAAAAATACTTGAGACAGGAACCACAGAGGTTTTTTTTTGCCTTTCCTTTTTGTCGCGAGTGCATAAATGGATCGTTATTTTATTCTCCATATGTGGCAACAAACATGCATTTTAAGTAAATTACTACGTATGTGGCTCAGCAGATTCACCGAAAGCCGCGTCTAGTTAAAACTTGCGTGAATGTAAGTTTTTCAATGTAGGTACATATTAGATGAACATGTTCATAGACGTCATGAATATCTATTCCTAAAGGCCTGGTTATACGATACATTAACACGCACGGGTTAATGTCTAAATGTATGAACTCTAAAATGCACCGTCTAACCACCCAACTTGTGCGAAGCATGCAAAGAAAATAGAACCATTTCTAATTTGGTTCATGCATTCGTACATGTTCCGTTCCGGTCCACCAAATTCATTTACGCAAACGTACCTTAACTTGTACGTGTTAATGTACCGTGCAACGAGGCCTTAATTCCTTGTCAAATTTGGAACGTACTGTCTTGCAACAATTAGTACATAAGCAGATGAGTCAACTTTACAACCCTATTCTTCCTATTTTTGACTGGCCAACTATACGTCGTTATATTCCAGCACATAAAAAGCGATCGTGAAAGAGAGTAAAATAGCGAATGATAGAAAAATTACTTTAGACAGGAACCAAGGAGGTATTTTTAGCCTTTGCTCTTATTGCAAGCGGATTGATAGATCGTTATTTTATTGCCCATATGCGGTTACAGGCATGCATTTTAAGGAAATTACTACGTATATCTCTTTATTAATAACTTGACAGCAATTAATTTCAAAAGTAACTTGAAAATGTATTCCCCTGCAAATACTTAATGTATGACGAAGGGTTGGATGGAAGATGGGAATTTCTAGTCCCAATCTCGCCAAATAAAGACGAATTATTATAATTATTATTAAGTGGCTCAGGAGATCTACCGAACGCTGCATTTAGTAAAACCTGACGTGAATGCAAGATATTTTTGGTAAGTATTGGATGCATATGTTCATGGACATCATCATAAATTTGTATTTAAAATACTGTCGTGAAACAGCCGGTATACATGAAAATGCGTCAAATTAATATCTTGAGACAGGAACCGTGGATTTTTTTTGTCTTTCATTTTTATCGGAAGTGGATAATATCATGTGTGGATATAACCGCATATGGGCAATAAAATAACGATCCATCAATATCCCACTGGATACAATATTTTACTACGTATCGTACTACGTATCCTACTGGATACGTAGTACGATACTGGATACTGGACACGTAGTAGTGGTTACTATGTATATGGTTACTACGTATCCCACTGGATACAATACTAATACTGGATATTACCCACATGTGGTAACAAGCATGAATTTTAAGTAAATTATTGCGCATGTGGCTCAGGAGGTCTACCAAAAAGCGCATTCTAGTAGAAACTGACGTGAATGTAAGAGATTCATGGTGGATAGAACAAATAATGTTATGATCGAAAATCTAAGTAACTATTCACCGAACCCAACTGCAAGGCACAGAACTCCCCTTTCTCACCCAACCATGTCCTGCTAACTACCTGCCATGCTTCGCCAAAGAAATGATTTTTATACCAGAAATGATTTCAATAAAATCCAATGGAGACAGCCAAGTAGGCTGGGACTGGTGACGAAAAAATATCAAGATATTCCGGCGAGGCGAGGCATGATGGATATTCGAAGAACATTTTCATGGACATTTTCATCAATATTTTTTTCTATTCCATTGTCATATTTGGAGCATAGTGTCTTGCAACAAATGACAGATGACAGACTTGATGACACAGCTTTTCAACGTGCTACTAGAGTTTGAGCTAGATGAAAAGAAACTGAGATCTCCCTCTATCTGCTTCCATTACGTTGTAACAAATGCCAACAATTTAATTTTTTCCCTTCTCTTATGGTTTATAATAAATAAGTTAAGGTTAATCCTCACAATTCGCCTTTAATTCGTGATATGATCGCACGTAATATCACCTTCAGTTTGTTGACTGGTTTTGCTAGTTATTTAAATTATTTGGAATTTCGCTAATCATAGGATAATCTTTCACTGCATGAACAATCCCTCTCGAAAATTTTTTGTTGATCCGTAAGTTTCAAAACCTTTTAACTCATGAAGGTATGGATAAAATTATCAGTTATTTCGTCACTAGCATGTTAATATAAATAATTATCCATAATAACCTTCACTAGAGACTGTCAAATATTGTTAACCAGTTTCAAATGCTAAAATGTAATAAAGGTGCCAAGCCTGTGAAAGAACTAACTGAAACGTAAAAGGTAATTGTCTTACAATTATAATAATGGTTTTATAATATTTCGATGCATGCATAATATTGTTCGCTCTTAGATTAATGAACATAATGTCCTTTTCAAATGCGTTGTGCCTGGATTTTCATGCGCTCAGTGTTTTGTTTTTAATTACATTTTCAAGCACTTTCCAATAGAGAATCAAATGCGTATATTGTCCGCTCTTAGATTAATGAACATAATGTCCTTTTCAAATGCGTTGTGCCTGGATTTTCATGCGCTCAGTGTTTTGTTTTTAATTACATTTTCAAGCACTTTCCAATAGAGAATCAAATGCGTTTATGCTGCTAGGGAAATTTATGGCCACCTGCTTCTATGGATTACTTGAAATAATACTCTTACTTTTGCGCGCATTGTCGAACAAAAGATTTGCGTTTCACTCTGAGGATTGTTTTTTAATTCAATGGTGACTATCAACAACAAATTCCTTTCCAATTCTTTCCAGCTAGGTTTCCACTCGCGCTTCAATTGGATGAATGCATAGAAGCCTCTTTTTATTTAATTTTGCCATTACTTTATGACTACATTTCTTTCTAAAGTAATATATAATGTACATCTTGTGACGAATGAGCAAACATCGAACTGTCGTGCCACGATAACTCTTTTTTTCCTGCATAAAAACGGTTCATTACTAGAGGGAAGAGAGAGAAAAACCATAACGGAAATTAATGGGCGAGGCGAGGTTTCCTCTATCCCTCCTCCAGCTCTGTGACGTTACACCTGTTGAGGTTCCCATGGAGGGATATTTACTTCCGTGGGACGGAGGAGGAAGAGGAGAGGGGCGATACGGGAATGGGGGAGAGATATAGGAAGGGATTGGGTGTTCCAGGTGAACAAATGGCCCGCAGAGAGCCACAATTGTTCTTCCATGAGACAAGGGCCATGGGCAGAGTCGTCCATTCTCGCTTTTAATGAGGAAGTGAGGATGGGCTGTAAGATGCGGTGGGAGGAAAGACTTGATTTACTTCTGTAATTTAATATACACCACAATTATGAAAAATAAAAATTACCTTCACCTCAAGCTGATTTCTGCTTACTTGGTTTTCTTCGACAATTTATATTTTTATCACAATTGTGGCGAATAAAATTTTCTCTCGCGACTGGCTGGTTTCTCCTTATTTCAATTAGCTATTAGCTTTGAGATCTTAGTTTAAGTATAACGGAACTATCCACGGTGATAACTTTACGGGAGTCGTTGTTCAAGTTGTAACATTTTAGCACATGGAACCAAAATTTTCAGAGAATTATGACAGAGCTTTATTATTTTCTACAATCATTTGCTTGAAAAAATTATGATATTTATTTAAGTTCCATGTTTTAAACTACCATCATTTTTCTTCGAAAGAAAACTTGTTCAAAACTTATCTTTCAAACTATATTTATTTTCGCTTCTATGGGGAGAAGCTGCCCCCTCCTACACCCCGTTATGAACTCCCATGTTCCGAGATCTGATCAGTATTATAGGATGAGGTGAACCTCTTCTAATGCGTTGACTCGGAGAAGCGAAGTCCTAAAGCAATTTTTATTTTTGCACTTAAATCCTAGGATTGGTATATTAAAGTCCAATATTTCCTCCATCCTATGCTAATTCTTCATCCCTGATGCTTGTGCCCGTATCCTTCTTGACCTGCCCCAAGAACTTCTCTCTTGATCTTCCATGGGGAGCTTTGCCTTCAATGATTTCCTCCAACATTTTTCCCACGAAACTGATGCATTGAGTGCCTTGGCTAATCCTCCATATTATGGACGGTAGATGTAGATGGTCGACGAGTTTCAAATGCTAAATTCTAAAAAGAATGGCATCAAGTCTGTAAAAGAACTTGCTGAAATAAAAGGAGTTCCTTGTCACTCACTCGCTTCATAGCGACGTAGTTCGATAAGCCTTTTTTCCTCCAGAGCTTACATGACGCAAAGAATGGATGTAGTGCTTGTCGGAATGTTGCAGACGGAAGAGGTAGATTGTTAACAACATTCAAATGCTAAAATATAAAAAAAGGGGCTAAGTTTGCGAAAGAACTTGCTGAAATAAAGGAGTTCCTGGCCACTAACTTGCTAAATATCGTCCTAGCTTCGTAAGTTTTTCCGTCCTGAGATTGTATGACGCGAAGAATGGTTGCAATGCTTGTCGGAATGTTGTAGGTAGTAGATGTAGATGATCAAAATGTTTAAAATGCTAAAATATGGAAAACATTTCAAGTCTGTGAGAGTTTTTGGGGAAATAAAAGGATTTCCTGCTCACTCATTCGCTTCATAGCGTGCTAGCGTCCTTCGCCTTTCCCTCCTAAGCTTTTATGACGCAAAGAATGGTTGTAATGGTTGTCGGAATGTTGTAAACGGTAGATGTTTGACAAGTTTCAAATGGTGAAATCTAAAAAAAAAGTATCGAGTCTGGGAAAGAACTTGCTGAAATAAAAGAATTTCCTGATCGCTCACTTGCTTCATGGCTTCCTAGCTCCACAAGTCTTTCCCTTCTGAGCTTAAGTGATGTAAAGAACGGTTGTTGTACATGTCGGAATGTTTTAGACGGTATGTGAAGATGATTGACCTGTTTCAAATGGTAAAATGAAAAAGTATAAATCGGTGAAAGAACTTGCTGAAATAAAAGGACTTCCTGGTCACTCACTTGCTTCATAGCGTCTTATCTCCACAACTCTTTCCCTCATGAGCTTGTGTGATGTAGAGAATGGTTTTAGTGCCTACCGAAATGTTTTAGACAGTATGTGTAGAAGGTCACAAACTTTAATATGCTGCAAATATTATCAAGCCTGTGAAAGAAACTTGCTGAAATAAAAGGACTTCCTGGTCACTCACCTGCTTCATAGCGTCCTATCTACATGAGTCTTTCCCTCCAGAGCTTGTTTGACGCAAAGAACGGTTGTAATGCTCGTCGGAAGCAGACGGGTGAGGAAAGAGAGTCGAGAGGTTATGGAGTTGGAGGAGTTGGGGGCTGGGCGTGTCGTGGATCCGAGTTTTAAGGAGATCCGAGTCAGAGAAGGATTTTCGCCGTCCTTTCACAGCCACAAGTGTTTCTCCGATATGGCTGCTGGCGACCCCCGGGAGCTTTTCGTAGCGTTTGAGAAGAAAAAAACAAACGCGCGAATAGTATCAACTGCGTTAACAACTCGCAATCAGCTCGTTTTGCGAGGGCGAAAGGCGTGAAACAAAGACTCGGATGGAATTGCTCGGTGCAAAAGCTTAAAAAGTACCTCTAGCCTCACACGTACACAACCACTTCCAGCGTGATATTTCGGTCGGACTTTTGCTGTGAGAGGGTGGTGACCCTGGCTGCGAGTGCGACGAAATGCAAATGGAGCGTAAGCTCGAGGCGTGTTTGGTGGAAAATGAGTGGGGATTTCGCATTTTTTCCCAGCATAAATGGCGCTCACTTAGCTTTCTTGCTTTGACACGAGGAAGCTTAAAGCTTCATTTTTTTGACTGGCTAAGGCGATCGTGAAAGAAAATTTTCTGATTTTTTTCTACTGAAAAGCAGCTAAAAACTGTCGTAGCTCACCATCTTCTCGTCTTTTTCAACTGTTTCCAAAGTTAAGTTTTTAAAGGTAGGTATTTCATTATTTTTATAGGCATAGGTCATTATCAATCCGTGCAGCTACTGTATTTATTTAATTAGATTGTACTCGAACACGTGATATACCCATGAATTCTAGTTAAGTAAAAATTATTTTTGATGCACTGTTTCAGTATAATTCTTATTCTATTTGTCCTAAAAGCAATTTAAGTGGCGGATAAAATATTTTTTCTCTTGAATGAGATAAGCAGGTCCTTATTACGTCAACTTTTAAAATTCTTTTCGGTTTTCTATGGTTATACCCCTCAAGTGATGAAAAAACGAAATCAATCTGTTGAATGAATCCTTCACTCTGTTTAGCACGTGTTGTTAAATAAAGTGAAGCATTCCTTCAATAAAACACGGGGCTGAAATATTGTTAAAATCGTTGTTGATACACCGTTTCGGTACTATTTTTTATTCTATTTTTCCTAAAATCACTGTCATTGGAGTGGAAGATATATCTTCCTCTTCAATGAGACAACCAGGTCATTATTACGTAAACGGTAAGAATTGTTTTCGGTTTTCTAATGCTGCAACCCCCAAGTGGTGAAAAAATGGAGTAAACCAATCTGTTGAATGAGTGCATTACTGTTTTTAACACATGTAAGACGCATTTTCCTCGGGTGCTTTTTCTCCGATCGGTTCGTGAAAGCGCTCGGGAACTTAAGGTTCACGCGTTGGGAGATTGGCGGGGACAACATCTGCTCATGACGCCGAGAAGTGTGTTTCCACAAAAAGGCACGTTCGCTACTTATGAGAGAAAGAGAGAAAGCACCTCTTAACCTTTCACTGCACTTTGTATCATATATGATACACTACTTTCATTGCCAAATATTTCTGAAGAGCAATATACCTCCTCTCTAACACATGGTGTATTGTATATGACACACCCCGTCGTTATACTATGTGGTTCTGGAATTTGTCAGTAGGTGTTAAAGGCGATCAGCCTCTAATTATGTTGAAGGAAGTCAGCTCCTCACATCAGAAACGAGTAAGACAATTTACGTGAGTGATACCTATACATGTAATTAGTAGAGATTCGTGAAAATAGCCCTTTAATTTTAATTTTATAGCACTTTCAATTACAGTTTCTAGCATTTTGTAGTTTTTTTCTTTATTTTGATAATGTAGCACTAAAAAAATAGCAGAAAAAGTTATTAAAAAGTAGCAATTTATTTATTTAATCCAGCCAAAAACAAGGCCAATTTCAGAGGGCTCACAGTAACAGGAGAAACAATTTGCTAATGTTAAGCTACGTAACCAATAATGAACAAAAATATTTAACAGTATTTACAAATAAAAAAACAAAGAATGGTAGACTTCATTGGGTGGTGCGAGGAGTAGGGGGAAAGAAGGCTTTCAGGGAATATGTAATTTTTTGGCTCGTAATTATAAATTCATGCAGTTAAGGGTTTAATGAAAGAAATGGAGATACTAGGTTTGAGAGAAAAAGGACGCTTCGGGTGGCAGTCTTTTGGTTATCCATACGTATAGACTTGAATCTACGCGGCGTTCACAGCGGATGCAATTCCCTAAAGGAGCGCAGACGAGGCGCCCTCATGGTGAGAGTGGTTCCCGAGGCGAGATGTGTGAAGTGCGGTGCGATTCTGAGGACGAGTGTTGAAAAAAAGCCACTATCGGGATCTCTTCCGTTCGCAACACTCCTTTTGTGGGAAACTTCGAGAGAGTGCGAGTTATGATCACAGGCAACAGAAAAGACACTTTTGGTCGGGTGAAAATTGAGGCCATTGCATTCATCGAGGAACCCGAGGATCGCACCTCGCTATTTGATTTTAATTTTTATTTGCCGGCAAAGCAATGGGGAGAAAGACTGTATTTTATCGTGGGCATAGAAAAATGATGCTAAAGTAGAAAATAGCTTCCATTTCACCACGTCACAGCTCACTGAAGTATAGCAAATAAATAATGCATAGAATTCATAGTACTTAGAGAAATTGAGCAAAATGAAATCCCGTTAACCTCGTAAAAAATTAATAACTGAATGAAAACGATGAAAATTGAGGCCATTGCATTCATCGAAGTACCCGAGGACCTCAACTCGCTATTTGATTTTAATTTTAATTTGCCGGCAAAGCAATGGGGAGAAAGACTGTATTTTATCGTGGGCATAGAAAAAAGATACTAGAGTAGAAAAATAGCTTCCATTTCACCACGTCACAGCTCACTGAAGTATAGAAAATAAATAATCCATAGAGTTCAGAGTACTTAGAGCCGTTGAGCAAAATGAAATCTCGTTGACTTCGTAAAAAAGATTAATGAATGAGAACTATCGCACAGTAATCAGATCCGAAAATTTAATAGTGATAAATATGAACTTCTGAAGCTGAATTAGTGGAAATATACTCAGAGGTATGGGCCACCAATATCCTATAAAGAATGAAATTTTATACGAAATAAATTCATGAATATGTGTAAAATTAATTGTAGTTCAACATTCTAGTTCTTTATATGTACATACTGGTAGACCATTATGTCCCACAGCTAAATAATACATGTAGCTGATTAATACCTTTCTAACTCGTATAAGATTTTACTTTGAGAGCAAAATAGGAAAAAAACTATGATAAGGAAAACGAGCTTTTGAGTGTTATTGATATTGGTTCCATAAATCTTTCTAGTTCATGAAAAATACTTTTCACTTATCCATAGCATTTTCATTCCAATGGACTTAATTAATTAAATAACCAATGATGATGAGGTCGGAAGCGAACCATTTTTAAACTACAAAAACTTTGAGCCTGGCGCTCCGATTGGCCGCGAGTTTGACCTGTTGCCGGATGCCCTGACAACTGATGGCTTCGAATGCTTAGCCAGAATTTGTCATTGCCTTGTCCAGGGCATCCGGCAACAGGGTAAACTCGCGGCCCTCAACCCCGGCTTGGCTCAAAGTTTCTGCAGTTTAAAAATGGTGCGCTTTCGAACTAAACATCAGTGGTAATATTGGTTTCTACTGTCATCAGCTATACTTAGATCTTAGCCATAAGGCTGAGAAGCGATTTAGTGGGCCCTTTCCGCTTCTATAGCGGAGAGGTGTTTACCCCGTCCCTCCCTTACAGCCCTATCCCTATCCCAGAGGCGTCGTCAGGCTCCTAAGGCGGCGGCGCCTCTTTCCTTTTTCCTTCCCATCCAAACCCCTCCCCGGGAGCGCGGGCGTATAAGTCTCGGACTTGGTTCTCGGCCCAGGGGCGTTGTAACCCGCAGAGGACCCACCTTGGTGTCCTGATCAGTGTCATCAGCTATCCAGGGTCAAAATTTCGTGACATAATTAGTCTCCACCCAGTATAAATATCCCATGAATTTACACTTTATAAGTATTGCTAGTATAAGAAAGCTTGCGTTTCTCGGTTTGTAAATGGAAATTAATATTGCAATGAGGCGCGAGAGAGTGGGGTTGCGTAGTGAAAGTGTTTGGGGCGTTGCTAAGTGACGATGGGGATAGGGTGAGGGGGAGGAGAAGGTGGTCGGATGGGGAGGGAGAGAGAATCGTTATGCAAGAGCTCACTCCGTGGAGAAGAGGCAGGGGTTAGGTTAGTAGGAGTAGAGGAACGGGGAACGAGAGAGGAGCGTAGAGGTAGTTTGGCGGAAAAGGGGGAATTACTAGGGTGCAAGGGGGAGTGGGAGAAAGAGAAGTGGGGTTTTTACGGGAAATTGCGCTGGTCTTGGGTTTTTAATGAGTCGTGCCAACAATTTCCACCGCCACGGACTATACGCCTCACGAAAGGTTCTGCCAGAGAGACATCGTGTCCATTCCGACGCCGTAGGGACGTGCTTTTTCACTCAATAGCACCCTAGATTATACTTCTTTGGCCGTGGAACTGACTTTTTCAGTCAGTTTAAGGTCTCAATTTCCAACACCTGTCTCCAAGAGCGGATTCAGGATATTTTTCTGGGGGGGTGGCAGGGGCAGATCCAGGATTTTTTCTGGGGGAGCACAAGGATCTGACAGGTCTTCTCATATTTGAGATTAAAACCAAGATACAACAGTTACTCTATTAAATATTTTCTTTATATTGTTATGAAATTTATTGATATTACATTAAATAATTGAGGCTCCATAATACACAAAATAAAGTGAATATAACGATAACCGTATTAAAAATGTTGTCTATTTTTAAGCGTCAGGGAGGCACGTGTGTCCCCCTAAATCCGCGTATGGGGGTCGGTACTAGGGTCTGACTGGCAAACGGTCTTCTCATATTTGACGTTAAGACTAACATACAACAATTATTGTGCGAAATATACTTTTTATTTTAATATAAAAATTTTCAATATGAAATTACATCGTATTCATAAGTAACATAATTACGGCAGTTTTCATTTGTTTCCTATAGACATCATATATTTGTTTATTACTAACTTGTCATCAATCGCGGAAAAATGAGTTCGAATTAATTTCATTTCATTTTTGCATGGCATGCTCTCTGTCACCTTAATGATTTTTTGACTTTCACGTCTTACTTTCTCGGTTCGCTATCTTTTTTTATGTTACCAGAGATATGACTTTTGATACCTGAATTTAAGAGCGATATAAAAGCTTTCCAAGTACCCTCCACATTTAACTCTATTACTGATTGCACAAGACAAACGTAATGATAATGGGGCCGTATTTAAATCCTGTATATCATTTAAGCGCCTGGGGATGCATCCTACTTCCCCCGTCCCCTGAATCCGCGTCTCCTTTTTTTTCCCCTGAATTTTTGAACGTCATTTACCTCGACGATTGTTTCATTAATTCAATATTTTTTTCCACTCTCAGTGTTTGATTAAGCATACATTTTTTGACTGTATAGTTTCTTTTTTTGATGTATGAGTTCATTGATGAGGAATATCACTGATAGTTGGAGATGATTTTTATGTCATCATCATAAGTCAACATTTATAAGATTGGTTTTGCGCAGCTCTTCCTCCGGCTCTCCCATTCGCTGGCTTTTTCATAGTGGCGTATTTCTTCTCTTTTACAGCCTTTGTGACCTGTCCTATGTAATTCATTCGGGGTCGTCCATTGCCATTCTTCCCTTCCACCTGTCCTTCAGCGATTTTTTTTATCAGGCCATCATTCCTCAAAATGTGGCCAACTAAGTTGCCCGTCTTCTGATTAAGGTTTTTAGGAGGCTTCTCTTTTCTCCCACTACCCATAGTACTTCTTCATTGCTTACCAAACAATATAAATTCCTCTTTCATGCTTTGTTCAAATACACTCAGAATAACATGTGAGACAACCCACCTGCGGTAGTTTTCGTTAAACCACGCGAATAGTTTTATCTAACTTTCTTCTTCTTTTGACCATATCAAACCCATTATTTTTGGAGTTTATATCGTACATATTGTACTATGACTAGCATATGTAATCATAAAATCAAGTAAGATTTAAACCATTGTATGCTAAATGTGTGGTTATGAGCGCTATAAAAAGAAAAAAAAAAATACGGTCCGAAAGACATGACAAATGCGGCATATCGCGATTCATCTTCTGATCAGTCATCTGAGGATTTAATGAATGAGATAGCAAGAGACTTGGTAAAGAATGTGACAGCGAGTGTATTTATATATCGGCAGGAAAATGCAAATAATGTGGGAAAGAATATTTCGTTACTATGCACAAGTTAGTGCTGTTAATATTTATATTTTTTATCTGCATGCCTACGAAACAGAGCCCATTTTATTTTCTAATGGTCGGAGTAATATTTAATTTAATTCTAAATAGAATACACCGCATGGGATAAGGGTATAATTGTGAGCCAAGAAGTGGCATTGGAAGCGAGGATCACAGTCTCTGCCAAGTCCTTTGGGTAGCGGAGTGCAGTTTGTAAATGGAGCGATCGTAAAATTTTTATAGAGGTGACAACCTCGAAAAAAGAATCGAGCGGTTTCGACGCCAGGGGAGTCATAGAGAAAGAGGTTGGGGTGAGAGAGAGAGAGAAGAATAAATAAATAAAAAAACAAACAAATGAAGCCTCGCACGAGAATCTCCACAGAACAAACAGAGCGTCCCGAGCACATTGCCCCGTGAAGTGCATCCGTATGTACGCCAAGGGTCGTTCCCGGAACCGTGAAAGATATGCAAGCGGTTAGGAGCGAGGTGGGGTGGAAATATGACTGGCAGCGGATAGATGGCTCTGCACTGTGAGGGTGAGAGGGGCGGAATGGGGAAAAACAGAAGACGATCGGGGTTGGTGAAGGGAGGAGATAAGGAAGGGGCTTGGGTTACGGCACTCTCCGTGCGACCCCTCCACACAGCAATCGATCCACTGTGGGCGAGACATTGGCAACCTTCCTCATGCTCTTACCACCACCCCTTCCGTCCATCCAACACCTCTCTCAACTTTTACCTTCTTTCTCCGTCAACGGAACTTTTTAAGAGTGCAGCCTTGCTTGTTTATAATCTATTGCAACCACCGGCATGCATTTCCTGCAATACGCGAAAGATTCTGACAGTAACGAACTCCTGGTGACTTCCCTTCGACCGGTCGTAATATTTATTTATCGTGACGTGCAAATTACAAGTAAAAACTTGTAATTTGCGAGTCAACGGCACTCTTTTTTGAGAGTGCAAGCTCACTTGTTTATATTCTATTGCATTCACCGGCATGCATTTCCTGCAATGCTCGAAATAATCTGACTGTAACGTACTCTAGGCCACTATCCTTCGACCAGTCGTAATTTGTCTTTATCGTGACGTTCCAATTACAAGTTAAAAACTTGGTCTGCCATCTTAAAATTTTCAGGATGTCTTTTGTAAAGGCCTGGTTACGCGGTGCATTAACACGCACGAGTTAAAGCGTGAATGCATGAACGATTTTGGAGGACCGGGACAGAACATGTACGAATGAATGAACCAAATTTGAACAGGCTCTATAGTCTGTTCATGCGGTCGCACACTGTGGGTGGTTACACGCTGCAATTTCGTGTTCATTCACGTGTTCATACATTTAGACATTACCTCGTACGTGTTAATGTATCATGTAACCAGACCTTAAAACATTGCCAGTATTTAATTATTTTTAAGCACAAAAATGTTTCTCATGGGAAAACACTCCACGATAGAATTTTTCATATTTCAGATACAGAAAATGTTGACGAGGATTTGAACCATATGCTCGAAAAATTTCACACTCTTAGCAAACATTTTAAATAAGAAGCGCGTAATGAAAAATCGGTGGAGCGGTAGTGATGCATATATCTTTGAAGTACATCGTTTAAACGATCTTAAATGAAACTTAGGCTGTTAATTTTTCTCTGCCCATGAAGAATAGATAAATTTGAAGTGTACATGATACGATACTCATTACATTTATTTGGTCTGTTACCTCTACGTAGCTCCTTCCAACTCAATTCATTCTCTTCGATCTTTTCAAGATACGTTAGAGGAACCTGAAGTTAATACTTGCTGAAGGCAGTAGTAATAGCTAGCAACGACTGTGTAAGAAACACCGTGTGATGGTGTCCTTTGCTGCCCTCACGTTGGAGAAATAGGATGATTAGTCACGGCTAGATAGAAATAATGGAGCAGAAATAATGTTTTACCATATTTTCGTAATAAAAAATGTGAATATCAACTTAAAGTGTGTTGACTAGACAGAATTATGTTTTGTACCCTTGGAATTATATTTTCGGTGAAATTTAAAATTCGTGGAATAAAAAAATAGGAGAATCAGTTTCTGTTTAGCACATTGTCGGAAAAATTTTGTCTTGCACAAAATTTACTGTGACAGAAGATGGAAATAATATGCATTCTTCAAAATTATTCAAGAATATACTGAAAGTTGCCGGCAAAGTAAAGGTGTTCCGAATTTATGATCGATTAAAATATGATCCATGGTCAGTGAAAGGCATCAGAGTCCCAAGATACATCTTTTTTCATTTTACTTTCGTAGATTTTTCCTTTTGAATGAGGACCATGATAATTTAAGGCTACAATAAGGCTTAAAAAACTCTGTCCTGGAAATTTATTCAGTGCTTCAAATTTTTTCTTGTGAAGAAGGACGGATCAAAATCCATTATAACCACGTGATTATATTTTCATTCGACCTCCGTAAAAAAACTCACGTCATCTTCCTCCGCGAATTCGTGTTACTGCAGGATTTCAACGACGCCCTCTGAACTGTCTTCTTCATACCAGCGGCATTAACCGTGAAGGGGTCAGAATTAAATAAAAGGAGCAAAGGAGGTCTGGGTGGTATTTTTGGTTCGGATGGAGTAAGACGTGACTGGAGGAGTCATTATTATTTTTCTTTGGGAAAGAAGGAGAAAAGAGAAAGAAGGATGCGGTGAAGCATAAAAGATGGTTCGCGTTGCACATAATGTGAGCGACATCTTTCCTCACTCTTTCTTTTTATAATATTTATTTCCATTTCGTTTTTCTTGAAATTTCATCGCACGAAGCGAGTGATTCTAGTCCTACCTTATCAATCTCAACCCTGAGGAGAGGCTGAGTGTATCTTTCTATTCTTAGCAATTCTTTGACGTAGTATATTCTCTTGTTCTTCCAGTAATGATTGGAAGAATTCCGTGGAGGTATTTAATGGTAATTACAAGAAAACTCCTCTGGGAATCGTAACACTAAAAAAATTTTCATTAATTTTTCATGTGGCTCTGGAATGGATTTATCAATTTTATTTACTTATTTAATAGGCATTTCCGAGAAAATATAATCGACAAATGGTAGTTTCTTAGTTTTTATAGGCGATCAATTATGATCATTTTCACAACTTAAATCGGCGTATCAATTGAATGTTCCCGGAAATTGTGCGCGGTTAGGCCTTAATTAAAGACCTAAATTTCCACGAAGAAAGATACATAGTTCTCACGATAGAAATATTTTCCACGATTTTCCATGTATTCAGGTGCGAAAAAGTTAAAATTTGGGCTCACAGTAAAGTGTTAATTACATCATTTTGTTTACTTCAATGTTAGGTAGTAGTAGTTACCGTAAAATTGTTGAAGCAGATCTCTAAACTTCTTTTGAATTAATTCTACACATGAAAATGAGGCCGTTTCATCCCATTGAATTTTTAAATGGTATTCTCAAGGATTGAAAGACACAGATTGGGCGGCGTGCTTCATTGGAAAAAATATCAAGACTTTTAAAAATATTTACTTTTATTCCTGGACACAGTTCTCGTGCCGGTAGACAGTGTGAAGTTAAAAGAGTAGTCGGAAGCTCACCTGGAAAGAAAAGAGAGAGAAGATTAGACGAAATGTTTTAGTGCTCTTAAATACGAAAAAAATATTTTGTAAATGAGTGGCAGAATATTATTTACTATTTTCAATGCTGTATTAGATTAGGGCACAATTGTATTGATGTTTTTTGCCAAAAATTTAATACTTATTATGGCGACATTCAGGTCCATAAAAAGTTCACCATTCTCTTTTCACATTTATTTGGGATGATGTTTTAGCCCCTATTCGGCTGGTTACTTTTTCAAGCAGTGATTGAATATAAGCTAGAAAATTAATCATCCTATTCAGCAGGGTCACTTCATGGATTTAGGATTGATTCGAAAACCAGCTCCGTCTCGCAGCTGACTCTGATTTAAGGGCTAATTACGTTCAAAATGCCTCAGATCCTGAGAAGAATATGAAAAAAACCTAAAATAATTCGCAATATCTTTTGAAACGGGATATCCTAACTATGGGGAGCGTAATAGCTTTGTGGGTAGAACGCTTGGCTTTTTAGCGAGGGGTCTTGGGTTCAAGTCGCAGGTGAAGCCATCTGTCACCTCCTCGACATTCTTTTCTTCATAATTCTCAATCATGATCATCCGAAGGAAAAATCACAAATGGCGAGGTAGTTCAGGGAAAGGAACTGGTCCTCATAGCCTGAATATTTGAAATTCACACACTTGTGGCTTAATTAGGGGTGAGCTCTACCCTCACACAATCATAACCGTCAGGTTGTATCACTTCGTTAGTGAGTGAGTGATCACTGTGAAACAGATTTAGATTGAAATTGAAAGTATTAGAGAAAAAATATAGATGCATAATAAATTATTAAATAGTAACCTTCCAAAATGATCGTTTAGAAGTACATAGTATAAAAAATATTTTCTGGAAGTACTCAGCACTTCCAATATACATGTATTTCTAGCTACAAATAAAATCCGTATTTCAATGCCTTTTTGGTTTTGTTCGGATGTTCTGCAGAGTTTTTCCCGTCATCTGATCAATTTAAGGCCTTTGAAGGATTTATATTTCAATCAAGCCTCCGAGTTTTGCATGAAATACTATATTTTATCCCGTCAAATTAAAGTTTCGTGCAATTTAAGATTTCTATAAGCTTCCATACGTAATGTAAAGAAGAAAATTCCTAAACGCTGCCATTGTTCCAGATGGTGATACATTTATCACAGAGAATATATGAATCTTGTAGAAGAATACGTGAAGGAAAATATATTTTTAATGCCTCCAAGGTTCTTCACGGAAATTCACCATTGAATATTAATCGATATAGCCATAAAAAGCAGTGAAAACCTCATGAGACTTCATTTCTCCACGCCACTGAAGTAAAGACTTTCTATCGGTATTCTCTCGTTTTACGAGTATCCTCCAAGCATCACATCATCTCTGCGTAAAAATAATAGATTTATTTGAATGGTGAATTCTTTTTTTACTGCTCATGAAATTTGTTTTCCCTGCTACCATTGCTGACGTATTCACTCGGATTTGATGACTTAACTCCTGACGTTGAGATCACGATCGCCATGAAAACGTCCCTACTCTTGGCGTAACATTCTTAGCCATCAATAATATCTTCACTGCCACAAATAGGACATGAGGGGCCGAAATGATGAGTGTTGCGTGATTGGCAAGGGAAAAAAAACTGCCTTTCGTAATGGTTGGCTTGTCCGTAAAGATGGAAAGAGACGACGATCTCGGAGTTTTTCCCACGAAATTAAGACCCTTCAGTCCGTTTTACTGACTCATCATTGCGATCCTAACGGGATAATAAAACTCGGAACCCCTCTTAAAGGGGGAAAAGAGTCGGGGGAAGGAAATAAAAAAGAGGGATCGAAGTAAAAACACGGAAATCAAGGAAGTGGGAGGTGCGCGCTTTGGGGCTCATGGGGGTAGGTAGGTAGGTACTGTGGCTCTGTGTTTGAGTATCGACGAAAGCGGAAAACCTTGATCCCTCCGCCGCCCTCGTAAAACTGGCGGAAGGAGAAAGGCTGTATGGGCGAGGAAGAGGGAAGATAGGGCAGGGTTGCCACTGGCTAGGAATATGAGAGGAAGTTAGGATCCGGCAGTCAAGCTCTTCTTGTGAAATTAGCAATATCAAAAGCCAACAGAACAAGTCATATTTACTATATTACCCCTTCGCATTTGACTATTTAAGGCATTGTGTCTTTTTTTGTATTTTCACAGATTTTTATTTTTTATCATGGCTATGGTCCTTTTTCTACCTTCAAACTTACGTGACTAACTTAATATTACATGCAGCACGAGATAATTTTCTATTCGCCATGAATTAAATACAAAAATACCAGTTAAAACCTTATTTTATATCTCTATATTTTTAAAAGGAGTTATAATTTTCAAAATATCCTACAGAAGATTCTATTATCAACATTTTGCCAACCACCATTAAAAATTTCGTTTATAGGATATTTATATTTGGCGCGAAAAGACTTTACCCGTAAACTTAGTAAAATGCAAACGTGTGATTCGCGATCAGTCAAAAACGGCTAAGTATGGGAATTGGTAAATTTAAATTCGTGCGCAGGGGGGTAGGCACTGCGACTGTGTTTGAGTATCGACGAAAGCGGAAAATCTTGATCCCTTGGTCGCCCTCGTAAAACTGGCTGAAGGAGAAAGGCTGTATAAGCGGGAGAGAGGAATGATAGGGTAGGGTTGCCCCTGGCTAGGAATATGTTTTGGAGTTACACTCCGGCTGTCAAGATCTTCTTATGAAATTAGCGAAATCAAAAGTCAGTTTTTAACTACATGAGAGGGTAAGAAGCCAAGGGGTACACGTGATTTTTTTTCTAATCAGAGTTAGATACAGAAATCAATTGGGATTAACTAGATAACTCAACGCATGGATGATGATATCATGAACTATTGATGATAGATGTCAACATAGAACATAGAATCACTTGTTTCTCTTGGCCACCAAGTTTTTTTATGTGACCTGGTTGGAAGCAAAGGGGTACAAGTGATCTTTTCTACACAGAGTTAGGTACAGAAATTTTGTATAAAAAACAAACGAGATCAACTAGATTCTTAGTTATGCATTTGATTTTCCACTCGATATCAGCACGGAACAGAGACTCACTCGTTTCCCTTGGCAACCAGGTTTTTGTGTATTTATTCTAACAATTAACTTTACCTAACTCTGTTGAGAAAAAATCACTTGTACCACTTGGCGTCCAATACCTTCATATTACCCCTTCGTATTTCAATATTTTTAAGGCATCGGGTCTTTTTACGTGTCTTTTAAATAAATATTTAGTTTTTATCATGCTTATGGTACCTTTTTCACCTCCAAATTTTCGTGAATTCTTTAATATTACGAGGTGCATTCAAGTTCTGAGGCCTCCGATTTTTTCCTAAGTAACTACTCACCCGAAAACTATAAAATCGATTCCAATTCTAGACATAATTTCCCTGCAGACGTATACATTTTTCACAACATTAACGCTATGATTCCATAGTCGCGGCAAACGCTTCTTTAGGAGTCAGTTTTGACCACTGGAAAATCGCTGAAGTAGTAGCAGAACGGCTGATGAATGTGTAGTCACGGAGAGTCTTTCATTGCTGGAAACAGTAAAAGTCACTAAAATAACTCAATCACCACATGTTCCCTTCAACTATTGATGAATTTCAATTGAAGCCAAACTCGAAAATGCAGAAAACAAATGATTGAACGCTGTTGGTATGAAAGTCTTAATCCATGAACTTAGTAAAATAAAAAAGATAGCTGAGCGATCCGTCAAAAACTACTAGGTATGGAAATTTGTTTTTCCCTCGAACGATAGAGGATTTAATAAATTCTATGCGGAACTCCGTTGGAGCGTTTTCTCTTTATTTTTTAACGCCTGATGTCCCAGCATATCCGCCACACTCCTACTGAGGCGGAATGTAGGGTAGTATGTAATTGTAGATGCAAAAGAGGAATTCCAAAGACCCATAGAGGAGTTAGGCTTCATATAACGTTTTGGTAGGTTTATAAGGAATATTTTTACGAATCATCCAGGCCTGCCCCCTCCCATATTGAACATCCCCATTCAATTCAAAGTGTGGCCCATTTGCTTTAATTTAGCCGTAAATCCTGTTCTCTTCCTCCTCTTTCACCGCTTGCTTAACTTCCTACCCTCTAACACGGTTTTCACCACCCCTTCGCCACTTTGTATTCGCTTTATTCAAACTTGTCTCCTCCGAATCACCTCTAGAAGTTTCCCTTCTTCGCCCTTTTGTGTTCGCTCCTTTTCCTCTCCGTTCCTTTCACATTCACCATTCTCCAACGCATATATAACGCATTCATTCTCTTCTTTTTTCTGCGTCCAAGTGTCCGCACCGTAAACTGCTACATTCCAGATCAGACTAATCTCTAGCCTTTTCTTTACGCTATAACAAAGCGATTCTCTTACCAGCCGTTTCCTATTCACAAAATCCTCCTTCCTTGCTGTGAAAATTCCTTTAAAGCACGTTTATTTAGGAAATAATAATTGAAAACTCTTTTCCCTTCGACTTGATGCACTTTGTAAGGCGACGGACTGAAGAAAATGGTAAAAAACGACGTAGATATTTCGTGGTTAAGTGGTCAAGAAGTCATTTTCCGATACAAGATGAATATTATTAAAATACTTATATTAAGTGTGTATAACCGTTGTGGGAATATATGCTGTGGTATTCCTTCCTTGGATCAAAATCCTCTTAACCAGCTCTACCATTTTCTCGTACCAATGCAGGTATAGCGGACAAAAGGGTAGGCGCGCGTAGGCGCCACAGAATTTGATATTTGGGATAATTCTTCGGACAACGGCTAATGTGTCTGACCCTTTACCGACACCACCCTTTACCAGAGAAATATCATCGAAAAAAAGAGAATTCGTCTTAATTTCACCTTTCATCATAGCGCACCTTACAGTGCGTCGTTGTACGGCAGGGAAGCATTGTTCCTATACCCTCCCTTATTTAAAAAAATGCTCTTATCAGTTGGGACCTCTTTGACTATCGACGTATGCAGTTAATGAGATATACTGGTGGGTAAAAAAAAGCGTATTCACCATATTAGCAATCCTGGATAAGGTACTCCAGGGAGAATTCATAATTCTTGCTACGTGAATAATGTATAGGAAAAAACATTATTGTATATTTTGAACACTCCTATAAATAGGTAAACATTTTATAGCGCATAATTATTCTTAAAACAAATTTAGGTAAACCTCGGATTTCTCTTTCTCTGTACCAATATCCCAATTTAGTTTTAAAATGGCCGGCCTTTTCCTTTCCACTGGTGACCTGTCAGTTTGCTCTAAATGTCATGGCATTTATATTTTTCCCAACATTGCAATTAACTACCGATGTGTCAAATCACCAACTCGAAGGCCTTTTCAGTTGTAAATTCTATGGCTTTATGTTTTGAGTGACCAAATCATTCCATGTGTGTCGGAGTCGTCCCCATCTTTCAGCGTTCTTGACTTTCAAACGTCACTCGATCAGCTCCGATTAGCACCCTCCTATCCCACCCCCGTAAAAGCCATTAACGACCCTTACACCCCCGCGCATACAAACACAGTTCCTCTATTTCCCCCGTGCCGCTTGAAAGGTAAGGGCCGGCTTTGCAGGCGTGAATTCCTCCGCTGACCTTTACCGGAAACCACTCTGCTCTTTACATCTACCCCAGTGGAGTTCCCCTCCTGCCAGGTCAAAATGTGGCGTCAGATTGAAAAAGTAAAGCTTGCCCCTTTATATATCGAAGGTGCACGTTGGAAGGAGGGTTTTTGCTGTGATAGCCTTTCTGAGATAAAATAGAAGAGCTCTTGCCAAGTTTTCGCGTCAAGTAAAATGCATAAATACCAAGATCCTATATTACCGTTGACCAATACAACTCCTCGTCCAATTTCGACTCTTGTTACAAGTTGATAAGGTCCAGTGGCCATGAAATTTATACAAAAGTGAATAGTCATTCAAAATTTGTATTTAATTTGAAAGAAAATATTAATTATTATCATAACTATAACCAAAATAATTACAATATACTTCTATTTACGAATAACTTACATATTAGAAACATTTTCTATAAATAATCAATCTACAATTTGAATAATCAAAAAATACAATAAATTTATTATCTCTACATCAGTATTAATTCCAACAATAGAAATTCCTTTAATTGTAATGATTAATGTATAATTATGAATTTATGTTAAATAAACAAGTAGCCCTTAAAGCATCATTTGAAATTAAATAACTTTTTAGGTCTTCCTTTTACCTAAACAACTTAAGAATTGCAATTAGAAAAAAACTCAGCCCATGTTGTCAGTGCGTAACTTATAAGTATGGCTTAAAATCTATGGATCAAGTCAGTCCAATACCCCCTTTTTTCTTTTCCTCTTGTCTCCCGGAATCACCTCCGTTTTCCTATTACCACGGGTATAGCTCTTGTGATTTTTGAAACTGGGGGAGTGATGTATGAATCTGGATACTTCTGAGCCAAGAGGATGATATAGAGGTACCGAATATACTGAACCACCGTATATAGAAGAGTCTCTTGCTCTTCTCCGATAACGTTTCGTACCAGCATTCAGATTCGATAATTGGTTTAGGTGACTTGGAATCATCATCATTATTTTTCCAGCCTTTATATCAACTCACCAACCTGTCTGTTTGTTTGTCTGTTTGTCTGGTACAAATCTTGTAACTCAAATTTGACTCACTTCCTGTGAAGCAAAAACGCTGAAATTTTGCACACTTCTTCATTTCCGATGACAATACATGAAAATATAACTTTTTCTCTCCAACCCCCCTTTAACCACCCCCCAGTCAACCTATAGCCCCCCAAAACATGTTTTTGATCTAAGAAGTTCCAAATGGTCGATTTTCGTGTTTTGCGACCACAGTAAAAGTTATCCACTTTAGGCATATCCACATAGTAGGCATTTAAAAGCATAGGGGTGGCATTTTGAAACATAGGGGGCTTACCATTCACTGAAAATTTAATAAATATAGTGACTTTTTTAATACGTTACTTTTGGTTTTTCGGGGTCACTGAGTTTTTTTGCTTTGTGTCATATATAAACGTTGCTCATTCCCTGTAATCTAAATATAAAGGCTGGTTTAAAAAAAAAAAAAATTTATAAGAGCTTATTTTTGTCAACAATGCTGAGATTGGTTTGTCGTAGCTCTCCGCTTATTTCTCCATTTAAACCCCACTTTATTTATTTGTTTTACATCCTTTATCAATTCTTCTATATATATCATACGAGGCCTTCCTCCAACATTCTTTCTTATGCACTAGTCACTCGAAACTCTTTTAGTTTAGTTTATTTGTCTTTCTTTGGTGATCATATATTTTTACTTTGAATCTCTTCTTCAAACACATTGGATGTCTATACAATTAGCTGTTCCCCCTTTTAGTGGTTATTAATTTAGAGTGATACTTAAAATAAATACTGGAACTTTTTGTTCTCGCTGAGTTCTCGTTCATGAGTCCTAGTTGAGTTATTTTATTTCTCTCTTTTCAGGCTACGCGAATGCGCGCTTCCTTATTCTTACGGTAAGAAGATTACGCCACATCAAAAAGTACTAAATAAGGTGAAAAAAGGATGATGCATTCGCAGCTGCAAATGGACTTCACCTTGGGGCTGACGTCATTGTCCTTAATTATGTAGATGAGCAAGGCCCAAAGGCAAAGGTAACGTAGTAGATCCAACACCCTAACCTCTGCGTACTCACCCTGTAATCTACCTACGTGTCCATTTTACCTACACTCAGCCCATGGACGTAATTTAACGATAATTTCCGTGCCTTTACCATTAAGCCTTCCTTTTAACTTCCTTTAATGCACGCCACATGCCCAGAACCTCCTTTCAAATTTCGACTCCCAGCTACTCCGGGGAAAATATTTTCAATCATTATCTTCTGTATTATTAACGTAAAAAATATCTTCGTATTTGGCTAACGAGCACGAGGTAAATTTTTTTGCGAAAGTTCTTTTTTATGTAGCTACAAATTTGATGCTATGTCTCACTCATTTCATGCGAAATTAGCAAAGGGAGGACCTATTATTGTTAGGATAAGGGGTACTATTCACGATTGTTAATTGAGTTGATGTTGCGATTACTCCATTCTTAAGAATCAATGGTATCTGATATAATGAGCTTTGTTAATATCTTATTTTTCTGGGTGGTTAATATGAGAATATTCCCCATGACCATTCTAAAAAATCTCTTTCAACAATAAAATTTTCTAACATGTTCCATTTAATTGATATTTAGTTCATAGAAATGTTGTTATTTGTAAGCAAATTTGATTCATGAATGTGAATAATGTAATATTTTTGCATTGTTTACCGCAGTATGCATGCACTGATCGCTTTCAATATGTTGTTTACCGCTTTTTAAATTGCTTCCAAGTTGTGGCCAAAATTAAATAAAGCTTGATAAATGTTCCAAAAGTACATGTCGATTTTTCGATCAGTTGGTGTGGGAAATAGTTAAGCCAGTCTTAAGGATAGTCCTTATAAAAATCATGGAATTTCCCCTCGCTTCATTCCTAAGTACACACCGCTACAATTACTCCTTCGAGTCGACTTAATCGGGTACAAATACATCTCATCGACTGACGAGGTGAAGTAATGGGAATTCATGTCAATTCACTAGTACTCTCATATTTACTCTCAGAACTGCGGGACCATATTTGCTTTGGAGTTGGCCTCACTTCCTGAGCAGGACGAGTTTCAATATTTTTTCTCTAGCTTTTCGTTGCGTGGGGGAATTATCATAGGGATTTTCAGCCCAAACCTATGATGAGCGCGTCAACTCAAGTAAATATCCACATCTTGTCCAAAAATACACACGCCATCGCTCGTAGGATTTTCGTACGCATTCTCTGCCGTGCACACTTCCGTCGCCAGATCAATACGCGGATCCTACAACAACTCTCCCTCCCCCGGCCCATCGCAGCCGATATCAAGGATGAAACGCATCGATTCTGACGGATAAATGAAGAGAACGAAAAAAAAGTAAACAAGCAGAAGAAAGAGAGAGAGGCCTTCAATGAGATTTCGGTATGAAGCGAGAAGCGGAAATCGCTCTCAGAGATTGAATAAAAAAATGCAGCGAAACGGATGCCTATAAATTATCGAATACCTCTTCCGCAAGCGAAAATTTTTTCAGGTTGTCCCGCGAGAGATTTTTCGAATGAGATTGCTCATTGCTCTACACTTCGGATGCAACAAAACGATCGAATAGCCTTAGTTAAAGGGTTCGAATTTTCCGTAGAGGTGTTCATTGCAGCGCCTGCCGATTCAAGCGGAATTTGATTTATTACAACACGTCAAATGAAAACTTTTGGGCTATGTCTCCGCGTCTTTTTTTTTGGGTGGCCCCAACGTTTCCAGACCGATGCTGGTCGCTTTCTCAAGGGAATATAATCTGATACAGATTAAAATCACCCAAAAAAAATGACGCGGCGAAACATCCCAAAAGTTTTCGTTTAACATGACGAGTACCCGCAAAAGTTTTAACGAAGAATTATTCCAGCATGTTACTTGAAAAATTAATGTTGGCGTATCCTAAGGTAATTAATTTTTTGTTAATAAATGGGAATTGGTCATTTTACGGAAATCAGTTTGCCAGAATACAGGCGCATTTATCGTTACTGCGCAAGTTTATCATTTTCAAACGAAGGTACGAGTTCTATTGATCCAGTAAGTTACCTAGCTTATGATTGTATTCTTATGAGTGCATTGCGAACTGTAAGAAAGCAAGTTCCAAGCGCTTATAAAATCTATTTTAGTGGGAGGTAGACTCTTTCCCTCCATCTAGTGTTTTTGGGACGCAATGTGGCTTGATATAGTACATTTTCTCAAGATTTATATACATTACGGATTATTTGTTTCATTCACGATGTGACAGAGAGAAATTTTCTTGGGGGAGATGGAAAATAGGCAAATTTCGCCGTAGATTCAATTGAATACAAGCTTCCAAGCGTTACAAGTTTCTCGTGGAAGGGATGATTTGCAGTAAGGAAAACATTTGAGCTCGCTGACTGGCAGATGCATTGATATGGTTGTCAGATCTGAGTAAATGGGAATTAAAAACGTCTTTGAGGAATGACGTTGGGAATATCACTCCTCTCCTTATCCCGTGGACAGGAGATGGAGCGGTTAACGTTAGGAGCTGCTGCAGACCACCAGTGCGCGTTTGCATAGCAGTCAGAAGGTCATTAATCGGGTCGAGCCAGCCAATTGTTTATTCCACATCTGCGGGGTTCTACTTCGTTTATGTGAGCGCTCATGACGAAAGAGGTCGGGAGTAAATTGGCCGATGCGGAGTGTGTGTTGTAATATGTTAATTTGGCTAGTCACCCTGGAGCTCGACTCCTGCGTTACTGCTCTGCAAGTATGGGTTCCGCTAGACGTCTTTTGCATTCAGTGGGCAGAAAATGTTCGAAATACTTCACCAGTTGTCTGTTGACTAGATTAATATTACAGTATAATAGTAATTTTTACAAAAAAAGTTTTTCTCGTGGCATCGTTTCAATGAATTTTGATGTTAACAAATTTGTTTTCAAGGTTTTCTACTTTGCGACCATTAAAATATAGGAAAATGACAGAAATCCACGGCAACAAATTTGTTTACATAAAGTTTTACTGAAAGTTTTTCGCGAGGAAAGCTTTGGTTTTTTTAAAATTACTATTATATTTTAATATATATTATTAATTTTTAATTCAACTTTATTTTAATTATTAAACAATTAAATTACTTCATTGTTAGTATTATTTAATAATTTAAATATTTATTCAACAAACAGCCGGCTACGTATCAGATTTTGGTAGCCATTTCTTGAACAAATCTCCGTATTTACTCTTTAATTCTGAATAAAAATCGAGAATCGGTTCCAATTATAATAAAGTGCTGAAATATTTCATTGTTCTCTGCATCTGATTTATCGTTAATGTTTAAGCTTGATAACTAATTGGAAAACGGGTTAAAATTGAGCTGCAAGATTTTAATCGGACGATACACCAAACAACTAAGCGAGTTTATGAAAACGTTGTAAAATAACCGTATTTGGCATTATTGAGACCCGGTTAATTTTATTTTACCATTGAGTGCTACTGTAATTCAATCTTAAATTTGTACCCACCTCTTATATATAGTATAAAGTGTCCTCTTATATCTAGTCCGTTTATAAACGGCATTCACTTTGAGATGATAAAATTTTATTTCCCAACCCAGATTTCGAATACTTCCAACTCTGAGGACTGAAGAGACTGAGAATCGAATTGTTGAATATGCCGAGGGCCCAAAAACTATATCCTCTGAGAATATAATGCTTGAAATTAGAAAGAGCACATTTTAGCAGCTTATGACAAGTTAAGTGATCAAATAATTACGATGCTAATTTTTGGCTAATTGGCTAGTTTTATGTTGATGCGTGGTGTATGCGTGGTTGGCTAGTATTATGTTGACGTGGAATATCCAATTGGAACCTCGGGATAATGCAATTTTTTTATTTAGAACGACGGAATTTAACTAGCTTGTATACTGTATTTTTTACAGTGCCTTTTACTTTTCTTTTTTAATTTAATGTTATTTTATTACGTGACGCAAGAATGCGCAGGATATACTGCCAGATTCAACAGAATTAGTGAATTTTAACGAATCAAAAGCTTGGTTATGTCAACAAATCTTGGTTTCCCACAAATACTCTTGGCAATTTTTTGAACCAGCCCGCAGGATGGAATTTATCGTCATTCATCGACATAATTTTTGGGACCCAAGTGCCATTATTTTAAAGATTATTAATTTTTACAGATTAATCAAGTTCACGGAAATCATTGATAACCATTTTCATGCTGCACATTGTCCGTTAAAATAATTTTTGGCTAAATTGCAGCTAACCATGGATTTGCAGACCCTTGCTTTAAAACAGTTAACGGCGAACATCATAAACGAATCAAAAGAGCAAAGGATATCAATAGTGTGGTGTTTTGAGGACTCGATCGACAGTTGAGGTCATATGTGCCAGTAGAGAAGGGTATGGAAGGAAGGGTGGAGAGGAACCCGGCGTCGGCATTCGCCAACTCTTAACGAAAGGCGCCAAGATGACCACGGCTTAACATCCCATCCGACGGACGCAGTGTCGCGCTTGAGTTGTCCTCCACACAACGTTCAAGCATGTATAGGCATGTCTATGAAAATTCTCTGCCACCACCGGGATTTGAACTCGCGTCTACGGGATGGGAAGCCAACATACCAACCCGACCCCCAAAAAAAGAACATCTAGAAAGAGAATGTTAGAAGATGTCAGTTGAGGTGATGGACAAAAAAAAATCAATTCCCATTGACAGGAGCATCTATTGAAAAAAAAAGTCAATAACAAACGAACTGTACAAACTTTTCCCCATCCTCTCTACATCTCCTTCTGTCCGTTGATATGGAGATTCTCCAGCGAAAACATTCTCGCTCGTGACAGGGTAATTGAGTGGACCGCTGTGGTAGGCTTGGCAGGAAAGAGGAATTCGAGCGGTCGGCGCGTGTTGTCCCTGGGAGGGGAGGGAAAAAGGGGTGATCTAAATGTTGTTGTGGGCAGGAGATGAAAGATAGAGTCCAGGAATATGACGCATGCACGAATTGGAAGGTCTGGAGCTGCCGTCGAAGAATGAAGAAAGGATAGTTCGAAGAGGAGTTGGGCGATTGGAAGCCTCTTTGGGGTTTCGCGCTCGGAAGGGAAGGATTGATTGGAACGATCGTTTTCTCGAGAATTTCTCGCTGTGAATGTTTTCCTCTCGGTTCAAGGCCTATGGATTGGATGTCAGATCAATTTTTATTCAGTGAATTTTGGTTCTATTCGCATACAATCTTCTTTCAGATGCTTCTTAGCAGTGGCGTTACTATGAGGGAATGAGGGGGTGTATCCCCTCTCAAATCCACAGAAAAATGAAAAAATTATTTAAAAATCTTGTCTGGTTTTGATAAATAATAATTGAATCTGCTTAAAGTTATATTTTAAGTGCCAAAATGATGTAAAATGCATTTTCAGGCATGTTATTTTTCAATATATTTCCTGAACTCGCTGTTGCCTGGGGGGTAGCCCCCGGTAACCTCACTCGTCCCCCCCCCCCCGAAGCATATTCCTAGTTACGTCACTGCTTCTTAGTTTATTAGGTACATTTGGTGTCTTCTGCAAGATATGACTGATGAAAGGAAGTCATTATTTGCGGTTATGGGTCAAATTTTAGACCACGGTTATTATTTTAGGCTAAGATATATCCAGACATATTCCGATAATGTGATATAAGATCATCATCACCGATCAAAAAACCCAAGATTAGTTTGACGCAGCCATCCACTCAATTCTCCTATCAACCAATTCCCATTGACGTATTTCTTCTCTTTCGCATCCTTCTTTATTTTTGTCGTATATATTGTTCGAGGTCTTCCTTTTCCGTTCTTACCATTTACTTGTCCCTCCACGATTGTCTTCATCAGTCCATCATGTCTCAATATATGACCTATAAGGTTGTTCCGTCTTCTTATCAAAGTTTTCATGAGGCTTCTATTCTCTCCCACATATTTTTATTTAAAGTAAGTCCAGAACTGTAGCAGTTTGTTTCTTAGTACGTGAAAACTAATGATACCTTGTAGTGGTGTCAGAAATGTTTTTTGGGGTTATATGACCACAAGTAAGTGAAAAATCTTTTATGTGAAAATTTTACTGTGGACATAATTACTAGAAAAAATACTGGAAGCTAATCCCCAACTTCTCCGCAGTCTCAGCCATAGCTGAGAAAGTCCGTTACTTCCTCCTGGGCTATGTGGGCGAGATTCTGATAGCAAGAAAACTCGTGAGGTTTTTATTTGAATGAATGCGTCCAGAGGCTCCCCCCATGTTCGATCCTAGGATCCGTTGGTCCATAGGAAAATGCTCTGGGGGCCCTAACGGTTCTCTGAAATCTTGATGAAGTACTTGTTAAAGGTGAGTCAACCTCCATATGCCTTGTTTCATCAGTGATTGAATATATAAATACGTAATTCACGCCGCTGATGTTACACTGAATAATTTTGCATGTTTTAATGGATGTGTCTTACAATTTTTCACCTTATATATTCATGTACTTACTTCCTCTGACGATTGAATGAGGGTTGGTAAAAATGGCCCTGCACCTTTTTTTTAAATAAAGAAATGATTATACGTCCACACGTCATTTTGTTTTGATCACTGCGTTGAGATGTTTTGCCACTTAATGATGAATGGGGCGCATGATTTTCTCCGAGGGCCTGAAGCAGTAACAGATCGATTGCAAGTGATTGAATTCCTCTTGAAAACAAGACTGAACGCGTGGTTTCGTCGTGGATAATCCTCATATGTGCGTTTTAGCAATCTTACGATGAAGTGCGCGCTTTGCGGTGGTAAAAAAATATATCTTTGCTCTTATGTGACACCCACACGGTAGAACGAAGAGAGGATGACGTGAATTAAAATGACCTGTCCCTTACATCGGCAAGAAAATGACGACCAACATGAATACGTAATCACTTCGCGCCCTTTCTGGGAGAAATTTATTCTGCTCCTCATGAATTGCTTGACTGAGTTGATCACTCCTGAAATCTCCCTCGTACCTCTTGGGCACGTCGCTATTAACGATTTGACATAAGTTCATCTCTTATGCTAGCGGAAAATGCATCAAACTTTGGGACTAGGGTTTTAAACCCCAACCCCTCCTTCACCCCACTAATTGTAAGGTAAGTATGAATGATATGATTATTCGTAAATTGAGTGTGTGCGACAATTATCTGTGTTCCCTGCTGTGAAAATAGTATTTATAATAAATACATTTTATTTATGGCTTTAAATGGGAAATAATATTTTCAATCAAAGAGGATTATTAAGGTTTAAGATCACATTTACGATACTTAAGGGTGTATTTGTGGCGGCTTGAATTAGATTTTAACCGTGAGATTCCCACCTGATCGATTCACGTGACAGAATTACGTATATTTAGGTTGTCAACAAAACTGACGTCAACTTTAAATTTTTGAGGAGTGTTGCGCAAAGAAGGTGAGTTTTGAAACAGAAGAATCGTCTCCAATGGCCGTAACGCAGTAGGGTTCTTTTGGTACCGTATTCACTCGCGACTGATAAAAAGTGATATTGCGATGTTTATATAGCTTCCATTGTATTTATCTACGTGGACTATTTCCACGTCTTTTCAGACGCCTCAAAATTAGTGTGGTATGGTGCGCCTGCCATTCGCAATCTCGGTGAATCAGAAATAAATATCGCGAACGGTGCAATTAATCTCTCCTTTGTAATTGCGCGTGAAAGGATCGAGGTTGTTACTCATCCGAGGAGGAAATCTGAGGTTAGTTTCGCTGCGTACGAGTGTTAAAGGCGTGGGCGAAGGCTATTCGGTGAGGAAAGGCGATTTATTATCTCTCGTTTCTGATAAATTAAAGGCCGGCACCGCGAGAGAAAATGCACGCCAAAACAAACCTCGGATGCAGTTAGCGGGTCGTTAGTGCGGAGGCCGTGATAATCACCGCGACGATTGAAGCAATTGCTTGTTTTGGCTCCCTCTCCCTATTTTTTGCCTTTTTTTCTCTAGACTGTTCCGTGCTCTCTCTCGTGAAGGAAGAAAAGGACGATTTATGAATGGGTTAGTGAGTTCAGGAGCCTCCTCCGCAGACGGCGATGAATGGCGTGTTATATAGCATGAGTACATACTCCGCAGGCCATAACGATAATGCAGCCCTGGTCGAGGCCCTTTTCCTTCCATTGCGGGCGGCTACCCACCACAAAACGATGTTTTCTGTCTAGGTTTCGTTTCAATGAAAAAATTAATTTACACACCCAAAAAAGTCTTACTTCTCCTAAAATCTCAATGCAATTTCGTTGGAAAAGTGTGATTGGCTGCACGACGTAATGTGTGTCGCAATTTCATTCGAGACATACGTCATAATGAAAACTTGGTTCTATTCCACAGAATGAAATAATTATCGTATAAAGTACCGATAAAGTATGCCCTCCACAGAGTCGACATCATGGTCGATGTGCATTAAATTTTGTATATAGACCAACTTTTCCAAATTTTTATGAGTGATAAAAATATTTCTGTTTAATGATACCGCAAAATATGTCTCATATCCGTTTTTGCCGTTTGAGAAAGAGCGTTATTGCCGCAGAGTCGCATAAAATGTTTTGCTCGAATGTAACTCGACAAAAACTTCAAAAAGTGCTTAAGATGTGCTACAAACATTTTGAAATTTACCAATGAAATCATTTAAGGGGTTAATCATATATTGGCAATTTTTCACTCTAAAAATGTTTACGTCGAGCGATATCTTTTAGTTTGCGGTATCACTTAGTAGCATGTTAAAATATTTCTTGGAGTGTAGGTCAACGTATGTTGTGCAAAAAAGTTATAGCCAACGTTTCGGTTTATTTAAAACCATCATCAGGGCTATGAAAGAAAAACATAAGAACAATATAAAATACAAAGATAACAAAGATATACAATATTTTTACATAAATAAATGATGGCTTTAAATTAACAGAAACGTTGACTACTCCAAGAAATAGTTTAACATGTATTAAACGAGGTCAAGGTAAGGAGAAAAAAATAATTATCACTTAGTAACCCACGAGAAGATGATGCTAGAGAAATCTCAATGATTACATCTGATAGAGATAAAAAAATTTGCTGCTGCAAACTGGGTATGGTTTCTTTAAATAATTTCCAGTTCATTCAAAGCTGGTGTTCTCCCGACTTATGTCTTGAGCTCTCTCTGGTTCTGATATCTCTGGTCTTTTTCTGGATCCATTACTTATTTCCGTTCAGGCGAACAGTTCGACACTTTGCTTGAGTGTAATCCTCTTTGCATGCACTACCTTGAAAACTCCTTTAAAGAATTTTCAAAACGATGGGCAAGGTGAAAAAAATGATCTGGCTGAAAACTCTTGTGTTGGTACTTATTGAAAATTATCCGTACGTGTTAAAATTGTAATATTAGGAGGTAAACCATGAAATTTTAATTGTAAAAATTTCAGAAATTTAGTAGTTAAGGTAGGTTGGTTTTAGATGAATGAAAAAAGAATGTAAGTTGGTGATGTTGAATTAGGCTGCTGACGAACAGGTTGATAATGAGGAAATGTAACTAGTTGAATGATTAATGCATGTTATTGGAAAATGTAAGCGGCATAACCATAGTTTTCCAGCTGATTTATTTCCTTACAACCATATCGCTATTGATCATCAAAATGCTTATTCAAGTTATCACATCCTTCAACAGTTAGTTAATCATCGGTGATGATTAATAATAGTGAGAACTATTTCATAGGCTAGAACAAGGGAGGATCCAGGATTTTTTGTGGTGGGACACTAGGGTCTGACTGGTAAACGGTCTTTTCATATTTGGGATTTAAAAACTACACGCAACGATTACTGTATGAAATACACTATTAACTTTATTTTAAAAGTTATTTATATGTAAATATTTATAGCTTTTATATTAAAACATAAAATTTATCAATAACTGTATTAAAAATCTCGTTTATTTTTTAAGCACCTGGGGGGGGGGGGGCACGTATCCCATGCCCCCGCTAAATCCACCTATGGACTAAAATTAGAAAACCGTTTGCTGAAAATAGTGGTAGAATACTATTTTTAAGTTTATTTCAGGAGGTAAATATTTTTATTAACTATATATTACTAACTTATAAAACGTGCCAGAAGCATTACTTTATCTATCAAACACACTGCAGCGATGCGATCATTTTATCTGTCAAGCGCGCTCATGTTTGGAACTTCTTTCTCTTGCAATTTACAGCCTGGAGCGATATCTTTTTAGCTCTTGTGAGAATGTTTCAGGACTCTGTAATAGACGAGGCATAAAATAAGGCCTTGAAATCATCACCCCATTAGTTCTGTGGCTCTGAAAGAACTCACGGACTGCGACCTCGATTTCCTTCTCGTTGAGAGAATTAAAACGCCAGATAAGCAAGAATTGAAATATTACGTGACAGTTTGCTCTTCGTGGCCTCCCTCGAAAAGCTCAATGTGGTTAATATCGTTCATTTTAGCGGTCTAAGCGTTGAGATTCATGTGGGCACTTGAACGAAATGGCGCAGAGGTGGTTGCATGACATGAATTGAGAGAAAATTTCGACTATATATAACTATTATCACATTCCACTGTGAGAAATTATATAATTGAAAAGGCACATAAAAGAAATTATAAAAATTCCTTTAATTTTAAATTGAGGGTGTTGACATCCTTACCGAGGCAAAAATTTTCAATGTTCAAAAATGTTTTAATATGAATTGGACAAAGTCTACAACTTATTACTATATGAGTAGAAATGGGTGGCAAATCTATATATTATTCCAAAAAAATATAAAAAAATTGGCTGCCTATTTGTCCTACAGTGGAAAAAATGCCTCGTATAGTGATGGTAACCTAAACACTGGTCCCCTCCCAGGGACCCAGTTCCTGCTCCCAAGACGTATTTATTTGATGTCTTTGTTTTTAAATAATATTATGTAAAGTAATAAATATTATTATTGTTATAACGCGTATTTCTATTTATATTCCAATTCTAATTGTATAAAAATATAAATTCTTGAAATAAATAAAAATATTTTAATTCTTAAGTTATAGCTTTGATCGTATGTTGGCATATGTTGATTTGGAAGATACGCCATGAGAGAAGAGCAGATAATATGCATAAAGCCAGAAGTATTTAAGATAAAGATTGAAGATAAGTTGAAGCCATTTCAATACCAGTGACTTGAATTTATGAGGAAAATAGCATGACCATGTTTTTCTACCCAGAATATACAATGGTATGGGCTAAAATAATGAGTAACTTACATTTAATTTACCAAAACAAACGACGGAATTCCTCGTTCTTTCTTCAGCATAAATATTTTAAATAGCTAAAGAGAAGATGGTGTTATGAAAACAATCTTATAAGGACAGGCGAAAAGGAAGAAGGGCAAGGGAAGGTATCAAATGAGTTTCATAGTATAGCTTATAAAGGAAGTCAAAGAGAAGCAATACGTCACCATGAAAAGGCTAGCAGATAGGATAGAGGAATGGAGAGATGCGTAAAAGAAATCAACTACTAGTGATGATGATGAGGAAAGTTCATATTACGACATTTTTATTTTAAAACACCTCCTTTATTCCGCGAGACTCTTTCACAATGTATCCTTACAAAATATTTTCGTAGATTACTCTCCATTTTCCCTATTTATTAATTTATACCGATGAATATTACAGATATGAAGAGCGAAAAATCCTTAAGTGATTTATTACTATTGAAATTATTTCGTTATTATATGCGAAATATTTCATTACGTTCTAATCAATGCTACTTTGAGACCTGGTTTGAGAATTTACATTATAGGTGAGCATAAGTCTTGACGACATCATCAGGCAGTTGTTCTCCCAAAATAACTACATATCAGTACAGTATGCTAGCGGATAGGAAAGTAGAATGGAGATCTGTGTCGTAGCAATCTTAAAATTTTTGTCTTATGATAAACTTAGAAAAAATACTCTGTCATTGACAAAAGCTTGGGATAAATTAGATAGAATGTCAAGTTATAGGAAATTCGTAATTTAATTCAAGTTCCCTTTCTTTAACCTCATAAACCATATTGAATCCCAGTAGCCTTCAAACACGTGCAAAAATCTCAAGTCATTTGATGATCTGGAAGTGGTTGAAAATTAAATGCTAAATTTTCACCCGGAATGACTAAAACACTGATATGTGTAGTTGATTAAATTTATTAAAATTACCTCTTATCAAGGCGATGCGCTCCATTTCTGTGTCATCAGTTGCTCGAGATATTTCGTTTTATTACATCTTCGCTTGATTCATCGTGTTGCAATGCTTATTGTCCGTTTATTATCGTGCAGGTAAATCGCGATATGACCTATGTCTTCTCCTCAATCTGGCATTTTCCGATTCTCGATCAAATTCCTGCAATTAAATCAAGCGCGGACGAATCAATCTGGAGATACTGTTGCTAAGATACTCCTCTAATGACAGGGCAATGGTTCGATTTGCCCTTTGATGAAAGGCACTACAGATACCGTTGATGATCCTGTGATGAAAAAGTAGACTTTAAAATTACCTACTTCCCACTTTTCTCTATCAATTTTTATCAATCACTCGTCCTTCTCCGAATTATGACACTCTGCAGAACCATTATTTATACATAATTAGTTATTAAATAGGATAATCATGGACATTAATGAATTTAAACTTTGAAAAACTATTAATACCTGGCTATTTCAGTGCACCACGTGCATTCTTACTTATTTATATTTTATAATTGTGATTAGCCATGAGTATAAGATTATGGAAGTTCAAATTATTCGTTCAAAAGAGTTGATAAGATAACTTAGCATCATAAGGTGCTTAAAAGTGTAATTAGGCTTCTATTTCGACTGCTGTGGTTCACTAACAATCAATCATGACGCAATTCATCTATTGCTCTTTGGCCTCTCGTTTTATTCACGGAGTACGGTATAGACATTCAATATTCCTTTTGTTAGCTTTCTGCTGAGTTGAAGTAACCCTGCAGAAAAGTTTCTCGGGTTTTCCACCGGTTGATGTCGTCCATGTCTCCCGACGTTTAGATCAGCGAGTCGCGGATCGAAACGTCGGGAGACATGGACGACATCAACCGGTGGAAAACCCGAGAAACTTTTCTGCAACTGATACGCCGGGAAAACCTGAAGTAACCTTACCTATGCACTTAGCGGCTTTGGGCCATCATTTCTTTTTCTAGCACCCTGTGGGGTGGCGCAAAGATGTATCTCTTCATTTCAAATTTTAAATTAATGTTGTAAATAATAATATATCATTTTGAACTAAGTTAGGATTAATTGACCTGAGGAAACTTGTCCTTATTTAGTTACCACCTAGCGTGCTCAACTCACTGATCGGTAACATGGCTATTATCACACAATTCCAGCCAAGCAATCATTTACCTAATATTTAAACAAACACTTGTTTATTGTTTAACGTGACCCAGGTGAAGCCACAAACCGGCTCCCTATTCTCTTGGGCCAGGGCTCTTATACAAATGAGATTTTCTGTCATTACTTCAGCTCATAATATAGTTCAACATTGGTAAATAGGCATATATTCCATCATGTTTGCTTGATGTTTTAATGCGGTTGATCTTGATCACATGTTGTCATCGACCGATTCCAACTTCGAAGGAATTCAGGACCAACCCGGGGAAGTTATGTCTTCATATACATACTTCGTTCTTTTATTTCACAGGACTGAAATCCTCTCCCCAGTGCCAACGGGGTCAGCATATCCTACGGCATGCGAGCGTGCGGAACGAGATACGGGAAAATGAATGAGGTGGTAGTCAGTCCAACGACTGTTTTCTGTCCCCTCCCGTGAACCCACTGTGGACATGTATGTCTCGTGGGCAGTTAATTAACCTCAAGTCGTGCCTAGGACGGGCGGAGGCAAATAGCATACCTTCTTCCATGCATGCACACGAGAGTGAACTCGCCGTGCCTTGTCTGACCGCACATCACCCGGCTGACTCGAGTGGGATTCAATTATATTTTTCCTTCATTGATTAGACTTCAAATATGCTAATCGAGTCAGCATCGAGTTTTTAAGAGCGACTTTCTGATTTTAATGGAATCATTGCGTGCGTTTCACGCCCCAATAGTTTGATACCCTGAAAAATATTTTTGAGAATTATCGCTCGTCACATTGGCATGTCAGAAAGCGAGCGTAAAGTGGAAAATATTACCCTACCTAAGCACGCATAAGCTTCACTAATAGCACAGGGCAATCAGAATGTTTCACGTCGATGGGAAAAGGTATATCTATAGATCCGTTATCGCTTAAAGCATGCATCTATAATGCTCTAGTGACAGTTCATGATCATAAGCAATGCTAGGAAATCGCATTTTCATCTTTCACTGTATAGCACTTTCTATTTCATTTAAATTTTTAATCGATTGAGTTGAGGTGCTTTTAATATGATATGAAAGGTATGCCAAATGGAGTTGTTGCCACGAGTAGTTTGAAAACGTTTACGATGATCAATTACGTATTTATTCTGCGAAGGCATCTCATGCTCCACACTAAAAATATTTTACAAAACTCGCTGAAATTCAGCTCCTATTGCTAAAATTAATCTCGATAAACTTATGAGCACACCTAGAAGAACAAAAATTTTAGACATGGATAAATAACATTACTCCGCTAAAACTTTAAACATCAAAATTAATTACTGGGCCTTTAATTTCGGCGGAAAAAATTGAGACTTGATAACGTTTAAAACTGGGTAATTTTTATTCAGATTGATGTTTACCGTAAAACTGTAGATATTTCAACCATGATAACGTGATGACGTTGAATATTTTGTCATTTTATCGTTATTTCTTTTTGAATGAGATTTTGTTTGGCAGCGTAAAAATTTTGAAAATAGCGTTTCACAGTAATGTGCTTTCTTCATGAATCTCGCTCATATCAGCCTACTAGCTCACGGATATCCTTAATCCTTACTACTTCAGAACATCATCAAATCGTGGTCTTCCTTTCGTGGAGTCACGTGACCTAGGGTATTTACGCGCTGGGACGCTTAACACTCATGCACTGGGCGCTAATGAATGATTTCGCGTGCTCTCACCGCGAGTCCTAACACGAACGTTCTCCCCTGACGGGAAATTGTGACATAAGTCGAGCAATGAGCTTCCTGGATTCAGCACGAGATCCTAGCCTCAGCCCTTTTGATTGCTTTTAAACAGTAAGGCCCCTTGCACACACATCGATTTTGGACGTACGGTAAAATATCGTCCGATATTTTACCGTACGTCCACCGTACCCGTACGTACTAACAATCCGGCGTGTGTGCAAGCTCCCATTTGGCCACGTACGCCACTGTATATCCGGCACCGGTCCGGCGATCCAGTGGCAATGGACGGCAGCTAACCGGCATTTTGCCGGTGCCGGCGCGTGGTCGGTACGTGTGCAAGCTCCAATACTCTCCCATTGTTCACTATTGGAATGTGGACGGACGATATTTTACCGTACGTCCAAAATCGATGTGTGTGCAAGGGGCCTAATAGACTGAATGAATCGTATGTTTTCTCTCAGGCGATGGTCTAGGATTCTTTTAGCATTGGGGGCTGAAAATAAAACAGTTCCGTTCCGAAGCGGAGCAGAAGTTTCTTGCCGGCAAATGGTGGCTGCGAGTATCTCTCGGGCATCCCACCGGGTTAGGGTCACCATTTCTGCCGACGTTTGGTGATATACTTTTTCATCGTCCTTGATTATCAGACAGCCCCGAGGAGTGCTAAGGAGAGCCCAGCGGTATCCTAAAGCATAAAGCGTTGCGCTACTGACTAAAGAGTCGCGGTTAAGATAATAGGTGAATCCTTCGAGCGCACTGTTATGAATGTGTGGTGGTGGTCACTCGCCTGCGGCTTAATTTGGGGCAAGCTCTATGATATTGATAAATTAAGAAAAAGGTTATATTCAATGAAGTTATCCTTTAATTTTAACATAAACGTTATAGAAAGAAAAAGGTCATATTTGATGATGTTATTATTTAATTTCCATATAAACGAAGACTTATCTCAATAATTTCTACCTGTCAGAATGATTCAATGAGATTTTTCGCACAATTATGGGTAATGGTACTTCTAGGTCGCCATCCAACCCCGGTCCTTCTAGTGTTAACACTTATAGTGCCGGTCGCTAATATTCGCCGATCGCCTTTCTGAAAAATCCGGCCATTTTGACTAAATTCCATATACTTTTTTCAGGCAGTGGCAGAAAATTTATATTTATTACGAAGAGAAATTCAATTAAAATAAACTTTTTTCTCATTCATGAATGAGTTAAATAAATTTTTAGCTGATTTTTAAATATATCATGTAACTATGAAAACTTACTGTTTTTGGAAAATAAAAAAGTCGAAACAATTGATCTGCAGATATTAAATGCATTATAATTTCTTAATATGTTCGCTATGGACTCTTTTATTCAAGGAAATCATAAAAAATGTTGTTTTACATGTAACATTAAGTACAAGACAATCTTCAGCGATATTATTAAGACGTAATTTTACGTCCGTGGTTTTACTTCCGTGTTTATTTATATAAACATATTTATAGAAGTGCGAACAGCAGTAGAGTAAGAACAGAAATAATAGTAAATTACATAAATGAATTATATTATGCTAGCAAATTACTTTAAATACAATATGAATGATTGCCATGATATTCAATATCATGACGTAACCGAAAATAGCAACTGCATGAAATATAGTAAAAAACGGCAAATTGAGCTTTTTTCCAAGCCGGATTTTATACAAACACAAACAGTCACATATTCTTAACTAAACAAAGAAAAAAAACAAAAAACGCCACTGCAAAATGAAACATAATAACCAGAACACAAATTGAAAAAAAAAACCCAGTCGAGATAATATCTTTAAGTACCTATTTGTTTTGAGTGGGGTAGTCGCTGCGGTGGTACCTCCTTAATTCACTCCCTCCTCTTCCACACCTCCTCCGTCACTTGGGTCGTGTGCCTCATTTACGGCCGCCCCGGAGTCTTCTCTCATCAGTTGCCTCACACGCCTCGTTATATATCTTCCTTACTCTCTCCCGCCGTGGGAGGAAATGAGACTACTCCACCCTCCGTGGAAGAGCAGCTCGGGAACTCCCGTACAACTTCTCCCGCCTCGCAACCGTCCGTGCAGCGGTAGCCGGTACACTACATTCCGCATTAGTGTTCGAAGACTGACATCTCTACTTCGGCAAACAGTGAATTTTCGATTCTCCTCGCTGTCTGTAAGAAAGTAAAGAACCGTGAACCGATTGGCGTCAATGTAATAGGTGAGATTCACAGGCAACAATAATTGTATGAACCTAATCACAAATGTACTTGTGTAAGGATAGCAGAACCGTTTCCTGCGACAGCAAATTTATTTGGTATCAAGAACCAAATAATTTGTACATTATGAATACGCTAATTGTGGGTAACGAATCGCAATCAATACCTTTCGTCCTTTAATGAATGAAACTACCCTATTGATTATAAAATTTATTGTACTTCAAAATATAGGAAAAATTTTGAATCATATTGCACTCATCACCGCGCCGCGCCGCGGACATATTTGGAAACCAGTTAAAATGCGACTGAAGTGGCAACAGAAATCAGCCTTCTATGGGATGGAATAGGGTGGTTTCCTGCTTTTTAAATTGCGTAAATTGAAAGATTATTACTCCTGGAGAACGTATTTCAAACTTTTAGATTATCAAATTACGATATCTATTTTTCGCGATTAAATGAGAAGAGAAAATTTTCAAGCACGGGAAAACGCGACGGCTAAGTATGAATGCTGGGAAAAGCCCTTGTGACGTCATTATGGTTATGGCTTCCGCCGTGTAAGGCCACTTTGGTGCGAGCCTATGAGCGCCGCTACGATGCAGGTTGCTAGCAGGTAGCGCTTGGCTTAAATAACGATAATTAATACCCTATCAAACGAAGGAACTTTCTTACCAAAGGCAATTTTAATAAGTGATTATAAAAAAATGTTTGTTTCCCTGAGCTCTGTGCCACATGCATGCATTGGTAATCTCAGATGATGTAAAAATCCTAACTATGCGTATAGCGTCAAGGTCCCTGTGACGTCACGTGGAGTGGCATCTCATGGGCACCAATTTAGCCTTCATCAAATGAGGTTAAAATTGACCATTAACATTCGTCTTAACTGGGATTTCTAAAATCAAATAACTATTATATCATGAACAAACTAATGGTGGGTAACGAATCGCAATCAGCTTTTCGTTTTCTTTGATTAAGGGAACTACCCTATTAAGTTTCCTGTATGCAATCCCCTTGGTCATCACCTTACTTTTTCGGGTTTTGGCAGCGCGTGCGTTCACTCATCGCGAAACGATTCCTATCGCAGGAAGCCACACGCTTCCCGTCCGCGACCCAGCCATCACCTCCAGACACGCCCTCCTCCAGCGGCACAGTAACTCCCCACGCCCCCGTCGCTACGAAACAAGTCATCCACCCACGCCTCCCCGCACCACTTGACGAGGCCACGCTCCAACGCCTCCCGACAAATCCTCGCATCCCACCACCACGCTTAAACCTAGAGTCCTCCCATCCCCTCTTGCGACTCTTGCTGTCACTAGCTCATTCTCTTATTCTTTTCAAGGGGAACCTTCAAGCATGGGGACTGTGTGGAGGAAGCCCAATTCCAATTCATAGAAGGCTGATTTCTATTGTAACTTCGGTCGCATTTCAATTGCATTTCAAGTATGTCCGCGGCGCAGTTATGAGTGCAATACGATCCACTTTTTTTTCAATATTTTGCATTATAATGTATTCGAATTATAACGATTTTGCACTGTAATAGGGAAATATTTCACAAACAAGAAACAATTTACAGGATTCCCTTATCGTTATATCTTGTCCTTAATGTGAGCTTGGCTTGATTTTTTACGGACATAAGTACATCTTCCGTCTTACCGATTTCTGTATGTCATAAAAAGCTCGTGCACTGAATAGGGTAGTTTCCTTCATTAAAGAAAACGAAAGGCATTGCGATTCGTTACCCACCATTAGTGTATTCATAATAGACAAATTATTTGGTTTTAGAAATCCCAGTTTAGACGAATGTTAATGGTCAATTTTAACCTCATTTTAAAGAGGCCATATTGGCGCCCATGCGATGCCACTCCACGTGACGTCACAGGAACCTAGATTCTATTCGAGTAGATAGGAGTTTTACATCGTATGAGATTACCAATGCATGCATTAGGCACAGTGCTCAGAGAAACATTTCTAAATAATCACCTATCAAAACTGCCTAAGTTCGGAAAGTTGCCTTCGTTTGATAGGGTATTAATAATCCTAATTTAAGCCAAGCGCTGCCTGTTAGCAGGGTACTCTACGTTACCGCCATGCTCGGCAGCCAGCAGCCTGCATCGTGAAATATGTACCTACTCCAGGAGTAGTAATCTTTCGGCAATAAATAAATAATAGGAAACCACCCTATTGCGAGGAATAGTATTGAAAAGTTATGCATTTGGTCAATCAAACCATCTTGTGTATAAATTTCGATTAACACCCCTAATTATACCTTATATTTTAGTGAAACTTGCATCAATTTGTCCGTCAAAGACACGAGTGGCGACTTTAGTAAACGCATTTTAATGCGCGGTGAGTGACGACACATTTAGAGGCAGGCTTTTGGATCCTCCTCTTAAAATATTCGTGCTTTCAAGAATGGCTTACTAGTGGACGAAACGATAATCTAAAAATCTACATCCACCGGAATTGTGTCTTCGATAGTTCCTTCGCAATAAATAGTAGCAAATTATAGAATGTCTTATCTAGTTAAAAATGTAATTCCAAAAATAGCCAAATATTAAGGCAAAAATATCTTTAACTAACCTGTTTCTGAATCTAGCCTCACCATAATGAATGAAAATAAATTAATGATATGTTCAAATGGGACATTTACACAAACAATTATTTCTGTATTATTTATATATTGTCATGTTGAGTTGCCCATATCACTATATCTTTTCTTGTTTTGATGGTATTAGTTAAAAAAGTGGTCCACCATATAATGGAATAATTGCGAAATGCGGGTTGCACAATTATTTTCTTTTAAACATGGGCGTACCCAGAATTAAAACTGGGAGGGGGGCAAAACTAGCCGTGATCGTTCAAGTTGTAACTATTAGCACAGAAAAGGCTAATGCAACCAAAATTTTAAGGAAATTATGAGAGCAATTTATTATTTTTTTAAATTATTTGCTAGAAAAAATAATGGTTTTTATTTTAGTTCCATGTCTCATACTAATATAATTTTTATTCAAAAGGAAAATTTGTTCATAACTTTTGTTTTGAAGTAAATTTGTCTTTCGCTTCTAGGGGAGGCAGTTCCAATCCCCTACCCCCTCTGAGTACGCCCATGCTTTTAAATTTATAGATTATGTTCGTATGAGGCCGAGTAGCCTACAAACATACTTTAAATATGCATAAAAATTTTCCGCTAAATGTTGGAATATTTGCACAATAAGGATGATTATTTTTTCGTATATTTATAGAACGCTCACATGAGGCTGAGTATTCTCCGACTGTGTTTCAATTCTTCGTAAAGAATACTGTATTGGGATTATGAAAAAAATATTTTCTGCCTACCTACGAGCATGTTTCAAATTTACATTTAAAAATTTTTCCGCTAAGTATTTGACCATTTGCACAATATGGACGATTATTTAGTTGTAAATTTATAGAACGCTCACATGGGGCTGAGTATTCTCCGAGTACGTTTCAAATCTTCGTAAAAAAATTCTGCATTGGAATTACGAACAAAAATATTTTCTCTTTCTCCCTCCCTCTCTGCAGTTTCTCATTGTGCATGCGTGCATGCGGCTGGTAAATAGGAGGAGCGGGGGTAGATATAAATACCACTTGTCTCACACTTTCTGTCTTCTCTTTCTGTTCGCCAACCCCAACTCCTTCCCCCCCGTAGATGCCTCAAGCTTCTGGGCTTCTGTTTCCGTCACCCTCCACCATACGCCTATTCTTTCCAAACACACCCCCGCAGCACCACTCCCAGAAGCCCCGAGGCTTTGTCTTTCCTTCCTCACCCCTTATTTTTTCCCTTTCTTCTTCCCCTGCTGCCCGCGGGCTTGTTTCAACGCCTCTAAGGAGTGAGTGAATTTTCACGCCTTGGCTTCGATTGAGAGAGAGCCTTTTGTGGGAGGAGGAGCAGGAAGTCTCGCGATTCGGTCCTCTCGCGCGGATTGCATCCATTATATATACTTTTCACCGGCATTTGTTCGTTTCAGCGTCATTTGCTTAGCTCCCACGCGAACGGGGTATGCGTCAGCAGCCCCCCCCCTCTGGTTATTGTTCGCGCTCCCTGTGTCTGCAGGATGTTTTTCTCGAAGATTTTTGCTTCTCCTTCCTGTTTTTTTCACCTCTCCTCCCTAAGGAGAATTCCACGTTGTCTCCCCAACTCTAAATAATTTCAAGAAATGATATTCTTTTCCGAGGCCCAGCGCCCACCCCGTGTGATAAGATGAATTTTCTCGTGAGTCGCTCCGCTAGAGGTAACATTTACAAATCGTTAATAAAGATAAAAATTAAATGCTGTGCTAGTCTCCCTAAAACTCGAGAACGCCTGGACCGATGTTGCAAATTTTGATTTTAAAATATTTGTGGTAGTCCAGAGAAAGTTTATAAGGTGAGAATATTTTTCTGCAGAGACCATTAGGCCCTGAAATGGGCCCTGAATCATTTCAATAAGAAATACATGTAAAGTTCGTTATTAATGCCTGCAGACCTTTTATATTTTGCATGTTTAAATTAGTTATAATGATCACGCAGATTTGGAGCATATACCATTGGAAATAAAAATAAAAATGCTCTTTCTTTTAATCGATTTTCGTTTTCCTCGTGATTTATGGTGAAATTTGAAAAATCATTCATAAAAGCACTGAAATTTTTGCGTTTTCGGATTACTGTCTTCTTGATGACCGTCAGTATTGTTTGTGTAGTTGAAAGAGCAACACCATTTACCGCTAATTGCGTGAGAATTTTCTTTTCTTTGATTATTTACATTACCAAGAAGAAGACGACCTAACTTTGGTAATCAAATTCAATCAAATATGCGAAGAGCTACCTTGCGTGCTACCTTTTTCAATGACCAGCGATACACGAACGAGCAGTAATTGACTTTTGTAAATTTAGATAGATAGATGAGGGTGATACGAAGTTCACCGGGCCATCTAAACATTACTAAAGACTCGAGCAACAATTGTGGAATTGGTGATGATACTAGGAACTAGATATGGGGAATCATTGTTAGGACCAGAATTAGAATAGAAAGTAGGTACTGATCGAGATTTAATTCAAGGGTTTATCATGATCGTGCATGAGACACCTTACGTGATCAAATTCACAACTTGGTCTAAGATATTTTATACGCACTTCGTGCTTCAAATATACTAATTTCTACGTAAGCATCCGCATTTTTTTAGTAGATTCACTCACTGTGAAACTTTTCTTTAAAATGTTATCGAACGAGCAAAAACTTCCTACAATGGACACCTCAATTCGAACGAAGTCTTGAAAAACCAAGAAGGAACCACAATTTCTCTTGCATCTTTGAATATTTATTTATGATGATGCAAACATAGGTCTCGTCAACTATCCCTCTCGAGTGGTCGCTCGAATATTCTTACGGGAAAAAATAATTCCCCTACCCCAGACAATTTTTCATCATTCTCGAAAGACTCGAACTGTAGACAAAGTTAAAATTAGTTTATTTTGATTTGATATAAATGTCATGGGTGATTTTAAAGGGAAAACGCAAAAATTTATGAACAGAAATTCTTATTTTTGAGAGAAACGAGGACTAAAGACTCAGCGGAAGACAGTGCGAAGTGAACGTGTAAAAACTGTACTGTTTTAGGTATGTGCTGCCAATTCTGCTAATCAGATTTTAAGAATTGATATTTGGCGATAAGGATTAATCAAAAGTTCTTACTTTAATTTTGTTCTGTAACCTAGTCTATACCTAGGTTTTGTGGATAGACCCTCCTGCTTTCCGGTAATACATTGCTTGCTTTATGTGATGTCAAAGCAAATATTGTCAATTTTGATAGAAATAAAAGTCATGACAGCATATTCTCCTTTTCATTGCAGTCCGTATTCGCGAAGTGAAAACTTGAGTTCATTCATAAAGCCTAAAAGACGACCTATTAGGAGTTTATTTGCTGAGTAGAAACCCGGATAGCATTTTGTTCCTGATATTATTAATTTTAGGATTTTTACTGGAAAGTGATTCAGTTGTCTTCTTTTGATATGCGTTTGCTACAACACTTACGGAAATGAATTATAAATATTGACTTCAATTCATTCCTGTTATTTTCCCTCAAATTTCGCAGTATTTATTTCGCACATTTTGGGTAAATTTCAATATTTTGAAGTATATTTATGGCCAAAATTATTCTCTCCTACGTAATTAGATTACTGAACCTTCGTTATCATCGAAGCAAACACTTGAGTTTCTTGATTGCGGAACAGAATGTTTTCCTGCACCAAAAGTAATTTTGTGACAGATGTCGATTGCTCGAAAATCTTTTTTCCGTCTGAATGATATTTTGTGTTATCAATGCCATGAGATAAAAACACATGTTTGACAGATAGTGAGGACATTGAGAGGTCTGCCTTTTTTGTTTCAAGAATGACTATCAGTAGCATGGGATTAAATTCCAGATTACACGACGCCAAGCATGGAAGTTATCAGTTGGTAATCGTTATATATTATCCTCAGCCTGTCAAGTAAAATCCTCCTGCACTCTTTCAGCTGGCTGCTGCCAAAATATACTGAACCTAATTTTACATCCCAATGACTTCTGAGATTTGTATGGGCTATCGGTGAGCCAGTATATTCCTATAAATTTAAAATATTTTCAGCCCATTTTACTGCAGTGCAACATTAAAATAAACACTCTTAATCTGTGATTGAGTCAATGGCTTACTAATTATTTTCTGAACATATAAGAAATAGAATGCTTCATTCCTCTCCATATAAGACATCTCATGTCACTATGCAATTCCCCTCTGGTCTTCAATAACGATTTCCTTGGCATCTAATTCCATGATTGTTTGAAAATAAGGATTTTTAAATGCAGTAACCAGAAATTATAGCTCGAAGGGTTATATACACCAAGGATGATATTCGCCAGGAAAAAATCACGAGCCGGGATCCGAACCCGGATATTCCGATTGCCTCATCCTCAGGTATGCTTCCAGTTACAAAACCAAAAGATTTTTTACGTTCAATGGCTTCCGGCTCATCTTTGTCGAAGTTGAATTTCACAAATGAAAAAAACGACTTATTTTCCTTCCATGGATTTAAATTTTTGGTACCAGTGTTTCAACCTCAAGAGGCCATTTTTAAATACCTGACCTCTTGAGGTTGAAATGTACCAAAAATAATAATAAATCCGGGTAAGAAAACGAAGTCGTTTTGTCATTTGTGAAAAGATTTTTTTTCATGGCGAATGTCATCCTTGGTGAATGATTCCCTACCTTTTTCCCGAATCGTTTTTTCCGACGACCTTTTTCCCGAATTGTTTTTCCGAATCCATTTTTCCCGAATTACCTTTTTCCCGAAGTCAATTATACCGAACGTCTTTTTTTTCGAAACTTTTGTTCGATGATTCCATTGCTATGAATGTGTTTCCATAGCTATTTATCGTAAAATTCAACAAGTGGGACTCCAAGTCCCTTACAATGACCCAACAGATAGAACCCTCAAAACGACAGTTCATATGATGGCAGCTTTAGCGTTTGTTCCAGTTGAAGACGTTGAAACAACTTTCGAGCTCCTAAGACAGTACGCGGATAAAAATATTCCCAGACTTGAGCCAATTATGAAATATTTTCAAAAAACATACGTTATTGGTGTAAAAGCTGTTGGCAGACGACGCTGTTCATCCTCCATATCCTCCTAGTCTATGGAATCAACATGAAGCTACAAAAGCAGGTTATGCAACAACAAATAATGCATCTGAAGGTTGGAATAACCGCTTTAGGTTACTAGTCGGGAAAAACCACCCGGATTTATACTCAGCTGTAAAAGAGCTGCAGAAAGAAAAAGCTGACACAGAGATTGCCTTGATTGAATTAAGTGTTGGGAAAAGTATCAAGGGCAAGCCAAAAAAGAAATGGTACCACATGCACGAGAGGCTGAAATCGGGTGTAGAAGAATATGAAGATTACAAGAACGATAGGAATTTTCTTGAATTTCTTAGAGCTGTCGCGCACAATATAATTTTCTAAAAAAATGATCTATCTTGTGCATGAATATATTTGGTTATGAAAAATATGAACTCATTTTTATACAATCGGGAAATAAGGTGTTCGGTAAAAAATGTTTCGGAGAAAAGGGTTTCGGGAAAAAAGCTTTCGGGAAAGAGGACGCGTTACAATTCGGGAAAAAAAGCCGTGGTCGCCTCGATGCCTTTCATTAAAAGGAGGCTAATGCCGACGCCGGGTTTCTCTCCACCCTTCCTTACATACCCTTTCTTCATGGCGCAAATGACCTCAGCTGTCTTTCGCTTTCTTCAAATACCATACCATATCATTTTAGATGTTCTATGCAGTGCTTTGCAAGAAAGGTTGTTTTTGGTGTACATCAATGAAAGAGTACTGCTGGACAGGGGCGCAGCTAAGATTTAAGGCTGAGGGGTGGGGTTTTAGGTGCAACTAATACCGGGAGTTTCTGGGGGTATGGAATACCCGTCAGGGTAAGTGGGAGGAACGAGATTAATAAATAGCGGTATTTTGAGATAAATCGTTCAAAATGGTGAGTTTTACGGCTTTCTGAGGGATGTTTTATTAATATTTACACACAGTATTTAAATAATATTAATCCAATTAAGTAAAATTGATAAAACTCAAAATTTTCTCTGAGCTCTGGGGTGGGGGGGTTTTTCCCCCAAAAACCCCCCTCTCGCTGCGCTACTGTTGCTGGAAGAGGTCTATAGTTTAAAATGCCCATAAAAATGATGAGTGCCTCATTTGATAAACAATGTTACGTAAGATGCGAGGAAAAAACGCACCATCCGCCATGAGATGTGAGGGTAAAGCGATAGGTTTCGTCCGTGGTCGCTCAGATCCATAGGCGCCGACTCCATGGGGCCTGAGGGGGCTCGAGCCCCCCCAATAATTCAAGAAATTAATTAAGTTATGTAATGCTTTGTAAAATCACAAAAATATGTTGGTATTTTTTATTTTCCTTGTTTGACGATAGTTACCTTTTAAAATAAATTCAGTGATGATATAAAACAAATAATTATACGGTATTAAACAGATTAACTGAAAAAAGTGGTGTGAATCGCGATAGTGTTTCGAGGCTGCGACACACTTTGAACTTTTCCCGATGCGTGAACCTTCGGGTACAAACTGGCGGGCCAAGAGGGATGTAAGCTGCCTCCCGGTTGATTTAAATGGAAGAATGACATAAAAAAATGTGTCAGGCTTGTAGAGTTTCCCGAAGTGTCGAGTTATAGAGAGTCGAGTTTTCGGGGTTCTAATATGGATCATATGACCCCTCGAAAAGGCTTTTAAAAAACTTTAAAACTCACTATTTTTCATCTAAAATTTAGAAAATTTCCCGAGGCAAGACCCGCGGTATGGGCCCCCCCAATATTTTTTATAAGTCGGCGCCCCTGCTCAGATCCAACATCAACTACGCTGTCTCATTCAGGCTACTCATCTTCCCAATGCTGGCCATCTGACGCCAATGGGCGGAAGGCCTTTCTTGGGTTGGATACCGAAGCCTATCCGATCCCATTATTGGTGCCCAGCGTTCGAACGTGACAAGAATCGCGCCGTGTATTTGTGTACGACACGGTTGGATACCATGTCCTCGTCCCTACATATTTCTTCAGTGCAACCTCCTTTAGAGATTCCGTCCGATTGACCTCGCACCATTAATTGAGTCATTTTAAAAACTTGTTGAGCACATCCCGGTGAAAGATAAGAGTGAAGGATAATAAACGAGTCCACTTGAATGATAAGGAAATGAAAGAGCAGTTGGACGTGTTTCCAATGTGTTCCATTGGTTGCGAAAGAAAACAAATCTGCCAGTGGCAATCTCGGCCAGGTAATTGCGTGAGAACTATATGGAATTTCGTCTTGAATGGCAATTCAGAGGAAGTATCGGTTGATATCAATTCCCAGGACATAACTAGAAAATGCGTTTATGGAAATTCGTGAAGGGGTTGTTAAAAAAGGCTTGGTTGAATCGGAGATCATTGATGGAAATGCAATCATTATTTCGGAATTAAGGAAATAAAACTTTGTAAGGTTTACTGATTGTTTACTTAAGGGCACGACCCGGGTTTCGTAACTTAGTTACATCGTCAGGTGACTAAACCTGCATGCATTATACATTTATACACAAAGACACAAGTGACTGTAAGGATATCTATCGGAAAGGAAAAGGACTAGTTGGGAGGCGGGGGTGAGGGTTAAACACGGACTGAAATAGGGAGAGGGGGGGGGGGATTTCAGTCCGTGTTTAACCCTCACCCCCGCCTCCCAACTAGTCCTTTTCATTTCCGATAGATGTCCTCACAGTCACTTGTGTCTTTGTGTATAAATGTATGATGCATGCAGGTTTAGTCACCTGACGATGTAACTAAGTTACGAAACCCGGGTCGTGCCCTTAAGTAAACAATCAGTGAACCTTACAAAGTTTTATTTCCTTAATTCCAATATGGAGATGTTTCACAAAGTAAAGCCTGAAGTTATTAGTTATAAATCATTATTTCTTTAGTTTCCAACCGAGTAATTGACCGAATGAACGTTTTTCTTGGATGTAGTATCCAATAATTGTGGAAGTTTCGAAAAATTAGCATTTTTTGCGAATTATTTTAAATGTATGCATATTTGCATTAGTGTCATTAGTCACTTACACAGGTATAAAATTAGATTTTAACTATCAAAGCATACCCTTTATAACTTTTATTTGAGCTTTAAGTTCCCTAAAATAATCAAACTTATACTTATGCATTTTTACACAAAGGAATACTATTAAAACTTTAGCTACTTCAATGAGATATAATTAAGCTAATTTTCTCGAAGTTTTTCAGATTCCATAATGCATCTCGCAATAGGTGAAATATGAACTAGAGAGTTAAAATCTCTCAGAGGGCATTGAAAAAAGAAAAGAGTTTTTTATACTTTATGCCTTTAAAACGTGAATCCTTTTTGCAATGGTCTGATTCGTGGGAAAGAACTTTCATTCACACCATTATAACATGACGGACATGGGGCACTGGTTGAAGAAGGCGTCTCTTGAACATGATGTAGTACATGACTGTGTTCAATTAAGTAAACTGACAGCAGGAGAAATGCCAATGTTGGCGGAGACTTGGCAAACAAAATAAAAGATATAGCAGCCTTATCTTGTATGCTTTCAAAGAGATAAGCTTCCTTGGTTGCGGTCTCAGCCGGCAGCTGACCATGAGAGTGATCATAAGCACTGTCTGCCTGAGCCTCGCTTAAATTATACAGGAAGGTGAGGCCATAGGAAAGAGCTTCCGCCATTCCCAGCATGAACGTCATTTTGTTGAAGTAGTGAGATTGATTTTGGCTACCAATTCCTCACAATACATGGCTAAAACATTGAAAATCTTTAGGTTACTCCATCTTCGGCTTATCATTAAAGCTTTCAGTTACAGATGCATCGGATGCATTTTGATGCTTTCCTGAAATTTCCCGTATAATATCGTCACTTATTTGAAAAGATAATTGTGCATTCGTAAATATGATACAATTCACGATTTTTTATTTTGGTGGTTCAAGGAGCTATTAATTCAATAAACGAATTGAAATTGATACTTTTAATTATTTTTAAATGAGAGAATGAATGATTTATTGTAGATAAAACAACTTCTTCTACTTTTATTTATTCAAGTATGTCCAACTTCCACCAGCTGAAGCCTGAATCTATTGAACTTAGTTCTACTTTCATTCAATTTGTTTAACCATACCAAAATTGTGTCTGTAAGACGCCGAGGAACAAATAGCGTTCCAAAATGTGACGCGGCTGACGGAGGATTAATTCAAAACTCAATTACCGACCATGGTTTCGAAATTACATGCCATTTTTTGTATCATCTTGAGAATGGCGAAACTGTGGTCTGTAGTTGAGTTTTGTATTAAAGTGTGGAGATTCCCTTTCGTAGTTTCTATCATGGATTTAAGTTATTCATTCAAAAAGTGATAATGTTGTCTAAAAATAAGGACTTCATTAAAGTTCCATCCTAGCGTAATGAAATCACTCGGAACAAAGTCTCCCTTTGCTTTTCAGCAATTGAAAAAGATGTTCCACCGCTGAGAGCGTCGAAAGCCGCGTGAACCACTCAAAAATTTTCGGTCGGACGTGTTTGCATTGCCATCAAATGACGTGAGTAATTTCATTAAATTGTCTTTTCCTCCCTCGCTCCGATGGTTTCTACACTTTTGCATTCTAATTAAACTCCGGTGGTAAGTGATGGAACGGACGGCTTCGGTCTTCGTCACACTCTATGAGGCCCGAAAGTTTGTTTAGCGAAATCCCCGAGCGTAAAAAAAAACCTGGAGCAAGTTTAATGGCTCCCATGAATTTTTCGATTCGCGAGGAAGAGTTATTAATTTTCTTGAAGAATGGAAAATCCGATTACGAATTTTTGGTATGGCATCCTTATTGCCTTTTTAAAGAGGAGATTTTTTTTTTGGTGGAAAGAGGAGGAAGGGATCGTTATGGAAGTGTCGTCTGAAATTATTCCCGCGTGAGAAGATTTTTCTTGAGCGATGAAACTTTGATTATTCTTCCCACCGTCTCTCTTTCTCTGTCCTTTTGTCCCCATGCTTCTTTGCATACCTGACAAGCTTTTGAACGAATAATTCTTCCTTGACCTTGCGTTAGCTTGACTTTTCACGCAAGGGGGTCATAAAATGTAATTTGTTCTGTCCAGCAATCATCTCCCTCCTATAGATGGATTTATTCGAAAAGAATGGAAATCGAAAAACTGATTTCGATTAAAATCGAACATCAAGTTTTCGATATAAAATATTTAGGAAATCGATATCGAGTCTTAACCTTCGATATCAATTCAATTCGTTCGATTAGTCACCTCCTTCATAGTGATGGAAAAATCGAGGTCGTGCCTTGGTCTTCGATTATTGATCAAAACTCCATTTTTTAACTTCGATTTTAATCAGTTCGATTGATTTCCGCAACATCACTGCGTTAGCTTGACTCTTCAAGCAACCTCTTTGATTTTTTTAACCTGAATGAGTTCACTCACCTTTCATTTCAATTATGTGCACTATTTGATGAAATGGCTAACGAGGAACTAGTAAGCATCTCTTAGTTTATGCCAATAAATACTTACAATTAGAAGAAGATTTACGACCGAGAATGTGATCACTCGAAATTGAAAATCACTTGATTTCTCCAATAATTTTTCAATATTGCAAAAATTTTAATTTTTTAATATTGCAAAAGACCGCAAAAATATTAGTGGGACATGCGGGAATAATCATGAGTTGATTTTTATGATACAAAACAACCCAGTTATTATGAAATTAAATATGTAATCAATTGGAGAGTTGGCTTTAATTTATAGTGGTATTCTGTCTTCCAATGTAACTTGTATCGATGAATATAATTGAGAAATCTTAAATTGAAAACGAAATAAGTCTTTAAAATACTAGAACAGAGACAAATTTGGAAACAAATATTTTTTCCCATGCTACTGCAATGGTGGAAGCCGGCGGAGAAAAAAATGGCGGAGAATTTTATTCGGAGCTGCCCTGCCTCTGGAGTGTGTCCACCTCTTATTCATGTGGCCGCTGCTGCAGGCGATTCGCAGCAAACTCGCCCGGAGGTGTAATTCACCGCGAGCAATTTATCATCATTCCCGCATCTAATGCAGTTGTCCCTTGCCTAAACTGCGAAATGGCCGACGGCCCTCCCAGCGGACCTGCTCCAAGAGGTCGTAACTTAGCCCACGCGTGACTCCCCGTGACATCTGTGCGGTCGGAGACATCCGTGTGGTGGAAAGTAGTGTCCAACCGCGGTCATCCCAAAAGCACCATTATGGACGGTCCAGCATGCGAAGATGTACTACTCACTCGCATCGGTCTGAGAGACCTGCCCCTAGAGAATCGGTATTTGAGTGGTTTGATGGATGGCGCCATTAAACCTTGTTTCTTCATGTGGGAAAAATGGTTGATGGTTGTGCCAATAATCGGGATGTTATAGTACTTTTCGTGAAAAAAAAACGAAAAAGCATTGGTATCATTTACAAACTTGAGATTTACTATATTTTTTATTTATAAAAGGTACAGTTTCCGGCGTCCGTGGTAATCTTTGATATTTATCATAATGAAAAATACTTGTCTATTTCCACACTTATTTATTTCAGCCGATCCAGATTTCGGCATAAAATGCCATTTTGTAATGCCATAACGCCATTTGCCATCATGTACCTTGAAAATGGCATTATGAGCCGAAAGCTGGGCCGTTTGAAATAAATAAATGTGGATATATATAAGTACTATTCATTATGTTACATGTATCTCTAACCTCTTTATTTGGGACCATCTTTATTGTCATCATAACATACGTGCATTTCCAATTTTTGGCTAAGTTTAGGGTAAGCCGGGTAAATATATATTGGGAGCCACAAATTTTTCTGCGCCAGCTGTGTGTCTCTCCTTGGAAAATAATTATCTGCTGAAGACCCGCCGAAAACAGCCATCCTGTTCCCCTATTCGGAGCTTCTGTCTACGCACAACTTACTTTTTATGTATATTTCCACCATACATGTATATCTCCTTCCTCAACTCCCAAACAACACCCAGCCCTATGAGGAAAAAAGATCCACTTCCGCTGTTTAAGTTCTGAAAAGATTGAATGCATAGTTAATGGATTGAATGTGCCTTAAAGACTTAAGTAACTCTCAAACATAAGTGTTGTTCCAGTGGTCTCATACCTTCAACATTAGAAAGCTTCCCTTGTTTGAACTAGATAATACTGCCATCGATCGCGATTTCCCCTGTACCTAGATGTTGTTCAAGACGTCTCATACCTTCTACTTTGGAAAGGTTATTTTTTTGTACCACATAATATTGCAGTTCATCACGATTTCTCTTGGAGTTCAGACAAGTACTTCACTTCAATTATTGCTGCCGACTTTAAGAAATTAAAACGATTTAGTTACGAATTATCGGGCTATTTTTAATTCCATCTTATTATTCCTATATGCTCGATTTTGGTTATCTTATGAAGGATCCCGGGAATACATTGCCATAACCTCTCAAAATGTGGCCAACTAATTTTCCCCGTCTTCTACTTAAGGTTTTCAGAAGACTTCTCTTTTCTCACACTCTTTTCAGCACTTCCTCATTACTTGCTCGGTCGATCCATTTTATCCTCACCATTCTTCATTTCGAATGCTTCCAACCCTTACTTCTCAGCTGCTGTCAACGTCCAATGCATTGGGAACCACAAATATGTCGATGCTAGCTGAGTGTCCTTCCTTCGTAAATAATTATCTGTTGAAGGCCCGCCGAAGACTGCGCGTTCCCTTCTCCGGAGCTTCTGTTTACGCACCACTTCGCTCGCACGTTCCTTCATTGGCTGGGCTTTTCAGCCTGAATTTTAGAATGCAGATTCGGTGCTGTATTGTACCACCATATATAAAATAGTAAGTGTGCGCTTGGCACGAGAAAAGCAGTGGAGAATACGGGATTAACTTGAAAAGATTGTACGGGACCAGTTCCTCTCCAGTTTATGTGAAGGAGAAATAAAGCCTACTAGCGAGAACGTGCATTGCGCACTAAATTAGGAAGAATATATGCTAAAATAAATTAAAATAATTTCCCTTAAACATCAACTCAAACTAATGCTAGAAACACAATAACTAGTCGGCTTAAAGCAACTCCGGAATTTGGCTAAATAACGGTCAACAGCAGAAAATATTAAAACTTCAAAAAAATATGAATTTGAAACACTAGAAAAATATTAACTTGGTTTTCTTTGGTAGGTATACTCACCGCTTTCTTTCCAATCACCTTGTATACCTCTAATCGCCGGCATGTGGCCAAATAAAAGTGGACAACAGAAACATATTCTAACTTGGCAATAAAATATTGAATTTGGAGCATAAGCAAAGTATAAACTTGGTTTTTTGGTTGGTAGGTCTACACGCCAATATTGGTAATGTAAACAATAAAAAATATGGCGCAACGCATATTTTGCAGGAAAGCAATTGTTTTTTTTTGTATATATAGGTAGATAAAGGTGATATGAAGATCACCGGATCATCTAGTTAGACCTAATTTTGAGCATAACAATACTTCTACAAAATATCAGCCATGAATGTGGTAACACATAACCACGGGAATTGAGGGTTTTAAAATTATTTTTGGATAAAAACACATTTAAAAACTCCTGTTTCTTAGAAAGAAGGACATTGTTCCTCAGACACACGTCACAATTTCAAATTTAGGGCACAATCTTTCCCTGCATATTATATAACCCTTAGCGCCAAATAACGGCCCACAGAAATTTAACAAGTAAATATTGAATTTGGAACATTAGCAAAATGTAATTTTTATTGGTAGGTCTACGGACCACTTTCTTTTCGTGCACCTTGCATATACCCCTCATCCCTCCTCACGCCTCCTTCCACCTCTCCCTCAAAAACTCTCCAGCAGAACGGACTGACAATCCGGCGCGACTTACGCTGTCAGCGACCACTGGATTTATGGTCCTAGCGACTTTTACGGCCCCACCCCTCCACGGTATCCCCCACACACTTCTAAAGCACTATATGCGGCAAACATTTTTCCTTAACTCGAGGGGAGTCCATAAAAATCTCTCCAAAAGATCAACATTTTCATTTTCTCCCTATCTACTTCTCTTCCACTCAAGTCCGTCTCCCTAACTCTAGCTTCCTCTCCCCCATCTTGGGACTTTTTCACCTCACTTCTCCCTCCAGAGTCGATTCCTAAATAAATGTGTCTTCAAGCATTACTATACTTCTTACGAATGGATTTTTATGGTAAATTTATTGATCTGAATGTTAGATTCAAAAATAAACTTTGTTATACTCCACACAATATTTATTTAAAAAAACATTACCGGTTTCCTTCTTTTCAAGTAATTATCAATAGGGTTAAGAAGAAAAGACACAAAGGTGTACCCAAGATGAAAACTTGGGGGGGGGGGGCATGTCATGGTTGTTCAAGTTGTACGTAAGATTTAAGCATGGAAAAGGTGAATAAAATCGACATTTTAAGGAAACTGTAATAACTCTTTACTATTTTTTTATTATTTGCTTGATAAAATATTATTTTCCTTTGCCATTTGACATTTGCGATTTTTGCATCTAGGGAGGGGGGGGGGGCACTGCCCCCTCCTGCCCTACGCTGGGTACGTCCATGAAAAGACAATAAGGAAAATAACGAATTCTATTTTATTTTACCTCTTTATAATAACATGAAAAGGTCGAAACAGGTAGAGTATTTTTTAAAATAAATAATGTGTGGAATTTCCACGGGTAACTTAACAGGCTAAAGCACTCGGCCGGAAATCGAAGGGTACGGGTTCGAATCCCGGTCAAGGTGAATGATTTTTTCTCTGTGGATTTTTTACACTAATATAAATAAGTTTATTTTATATATTCTATCACGTCACTTTTTCACGAAATGAACTTGTAAACCATTAATTTCGATCTGGAAGTGTTGATCCAATCAAAATGTCACTTCAGTGATAGTTTGGATATAAGCTTATATTTGGTGGGCGTTAATTTAATTAATTTATATGAATATTTTGTACACCAATCGCAACATTTTCACCATTTCCTCAATTTCCGTTCCCTTATGTCTTTAAATTAACCCATGTTTCTAAAAAAAACCTTACACAAGAGCCAAACATATGTATGGAGTGAGTTTACCTACCAAGAAAATTTTCATACTTCTGAATAATGTTTTTAGTACTCGATCATAAAGCCTCTGGTTGAATCAATTCAATAAATTAAAGTAAATTTTTAATATTCCAATCGAGGTTTCTCTTTATCATTTCTTCAATTTCCGTTCTCTAAAGTTTTTAAATTTACACATCGTCCTGGAAAACTAACTTGGGGGCCAAGCACATGTATAGAGTGATTTTTACCCGCTAAGAAAACATTTTATTTCCAAATAATGCTTTTCGCACTCCTTTGAATAATTTAACTTCACGATCTAATCTTGGGCAGACTTTTAAGTCTCCAGACGCAGCGGTAGCAAATGCGTGAAGCCATGCACGCGACTTCCCCCACCGCGGGGACGTTTTCATCGTCTTCTTCTCACCCATGTTTTCCTTTGAGGGGTAAATATGGTGAGCTGGGTGAGGCATGGCGGAAGCGAAGAAAAAAAATAAATTCGGAACTCTCTCCTCATATTTTTTTTGGGAAAAAAGTTGAAGGCTGAGTCGCGCGGGGCGCCAAATTGGTGGGGTGTTTAAAAACACACGTTTCGTGTTCCCGGTAAACGGTGGGCGTGTACTAGGTGTTATAAAATGTTATTTTGCGGCTTTTTTCTCCTTTTGCCCTTTTTCCCGACCGTCGGAAATATCGATTTCACGGTTATTTTATCATACGGAATTTAGCACTTGCAATTCGCCTAGTGACGGAGCAACGTACTCCTTTTACGAGATACGAGAACGCATTCTTTCGCGTTGCGACCATGCTCAATCACTTGTGATTTCGGTAAACTTTTTAGCAAATTAATAATTTTTCAATTGCGAAATCTATATTGTGAATAAATTTGTTAATGAAGTTTTCAGCTACTATTATTTTGAATATGTTCTATGACCTCGGTGCAATGACTTTGGAGCGACCTGTAGATTTTTATGCAATAAAAATATAATAAAACATCCTGTATGTCAAGGGCTTTGCTTGTGACTACAATTATGATCTCTTTGCAGCAATTTTATTTATTTTACTAATAAAGATTGACATTTAAAGTTAATAGGAAATCGTTCAGGGAAGATAATTGCAGAAAGATGATCCTCTTCGTCAGAAAACTACTTGTCATGATTCATCTCAATAGACTCGCAAGGTATGCATCATGTCCATGCAATTCCTATGTCTATACATATCCACTGATTTCCATGAAGCAATGAAATAACAACTTATACTCAGAAAGTTATAGATTCCACTGAAACTCAAATCTGACACCTCAAGGTAATGTAAGTATGTATGCATTATGAAAAACATTGAATGGCTATTTTCCTTTTGTTAATCCTCCTTCGCCATTCACTGATAAATCTACATGCTGCACAAAGCGGATGATAAGATGAAAATTTATTCCTTAAACCGATAAGAATTTTTCCCTTCCCAATTTTCGAGCAAAGTGTCATGAATTTTGCCTTCAGAGTTCGATCGTGTTGTGTTGATCTAGGAAAAACTTTTAACTTTATATACCTAGAGGAAATAAGCGAGTCTGAAATATCGGCATCGGTTGGTGATTGTTTTTCGAGTTCATTCCGCGTTGACTCATATTTTGCGGAATGAACCCGAAAAACAATCACCAATTAACTCACCGCGGAAGCCTCCGCAATAATCGGCATCGGTTATTTAAATGAGAAGGCATGTATTTGAGGAATGCGATTTTTTTAATGGGAAAACAAAGAGCACCTCGAGGCACAATTGTCTCAGTTATCCGCTTGTTGACTTTTGTCTCCGACGTTAAGCTTATGGATTCTTCGCACTATTTAATGCTAATCTTACGGAGATATCTCATTTTCCTTCGATTACAATCGTTGGCAGCATTAATTTCCTCTTCGGAAATGGAATTTTAAGCTTGTTTAAGTTACATTTATTGATCTGAATGCGCCAATTTCTTCCAGAATTCACTACAGTGATAGTTAGGCTGTAAGCTAAAATTTGGTCGACGTTAATTCAATAAGTTAAATTAAATATTTGGTATGTTATTCGCAGTATTTTTATCATGCCTTTTATTTTCGATCTGCTGACTCTTAAAATTAACACATTTCCATGAAAAACTAAATCTGGAGCCAAAAAATGTTATGGCGTGATGTTTACCTTTCAGGAAATTTGATATTTCTTCATAATTGCTTTTCGCATTCGATCATGAAATCTCCTTTGGTTGATTTCATTTCATGATATGCCATAAAACCGTAAAAAATTGTCAGCTGTCGGTATTTTAGAATTTAAAATTTTGTTCTACCCACCTTTTTATTGATTCATCTAAATCTGTCAATGAGGATGTTGGCTGTGCCTCATTAGTTTCAGCTGAATTATTTTAACTCAGTAGTTCTCACTGTCGAGACGATAATCCAGACTTTAGAACCACAGTAACACACTAAATCCACTGTCTCACACGGTAAGTTTTTACGCGGTATATGTCCTAAGAAAACATCAGAGCGCTTCTTTTTGCGTAGTTTTTTTTCTCGCCCTAACGGCGGGAAGTACTTGCCGCTCCGAGCACGTGCGATTCCTCGGCGAAGCAAGTATGTGTTGGTCCCCGCAAAGCCATGAAAGACGCGGTGGAATTTTTATTTTCTGTCCTCTGTAGCTGGCAAAACTCGCAATCTTCGGAAGGAATCTGATTTCCGCAGTCAGAAAATAAAAACAAACACTTTCACAGCACTTAACGAGAAGTTGATCGTCACCTTGATGCTGTCATGTTTTTAGATTGACGTTCAGTGAACTCTTCGATGATGGTGAAGCAACTTCTGATTGTTGTTGAATAGATCTTTGATTTTTCTCACGGTGAAATTTAACTTGCCAGCACTGCTCTTCAGAGGAATATCATACCTCCCTGTATCGGAACGGTCAGCAGCACATGTTGTCCAATGATAAACCTAATGGTTTAAGAGACTGTAATTCACTATGACATATTTTTCTTGATGAAGCTATTACTTTTTGTTGGTCGTCTGCCTCCTCAAATGATCACTGTGGAACACAAATCACGAGGTGCAGCCAAGTTAGTCTGTCAGAGCTACCCGCTTATCTCGTCTGTGTTAACGAATAATTTCCCCTTTTTCACATCGAAGAACAAAAGAATCACACAGCTTCTCGCTTAAAGTTTCTTCCTCGGCGCTGGCAATGTAGAACAGCCAGTCCAGCGTCTTCTACACACCGATAGTCCGACAGCGAACGCTTGCGCAAGAGACGCCTAACCGACTTGTGCGGAGTACGGCTTTGTGATCCAACTTGGCCGGGCTCACTGTCTCGACTGATGCCGGCGACGGAGCGGGGAGACGGCCTGCAGCGCGCCCGGCGATGGTGGGCGTGGATGCGGGGAACGCGCGCGCCGGGCGGCGGGAAAGGCAGGCGGCAGGAGGGGGTGGAGACGAAGGCGGCTGCAGACGGTAGGGTCGGGCTCCCAGAGGTGGGAGAGGGGAGTATATATCGGAGTGGTATGGGGGAAAGACAGAGGGGGGAGGGAGTATGAGACTTACAGGTTCCCTTATCGGTCCAACAGCCTGTGGGAAGCAGTGAATGAATTGATCGATAAATGTGCCCGAGTGTAAAAAAAGTCTCCAACTGAATTCTTTGACATTGAGCGTCTCTCTGTTCGTGAGTATCTCTGCGTGGCTGAGTTGTCGAAACTTTGGAAAATGTCTTTGCCGCATTAGTCGTTTATTTGTTTTGAAGAAGGCGCCTTGTGCATTGGATAGGGAGTAACTTCATGGAACTCGTGCGACTATGAAAAGCAACTTTCTTCTCTGCATTGGTGCTATCGGTAGGTTTAGTATAACAACAAGTTTTCCTGATCAGAGGCGTCGTTTTCTGGGTCTCAGAAAGTATGGCAAATATTTGAAAAACTTACTCATTTCATACTTTAGGTATTCTGATTCGGCAGAGAATAAATATATTTTATGAATAATATGCCTATGTTTGACAAGTTTAGTTTCAAGTTCTAGAAATCTGATTTCAATTATTTAGTGAGCGGTAATTTGCATTGAAAATCGCACGTAATATATCTTAATTTTACACTTTAGGAAGCTGATAGTCTTGCTGCATTACCATTGAATTAATGGAATCGCAAATTGTCAATCTAATTGCATCTGAATGAGGTAGACTTTGGCTTCAATTTTTGGGATTATGGTTTGATACAAGCCCCTGGAGTGGGTAAAAAGGTTGAAATTGTGACTACTCTACAATATTGATTGTCATCCACGAATCTAGGCAGGCTAATGTTATCCTTGCGTGTTTCATATTTACTTTTCTTACGTCGTGGTTGCGTTGGGTGACAGCTTTTTGGACCCAATTCACGTGTTGATGTTATTGTAGGTCTGTTTTGGACATGCATCTGAGTCGTAAGTATCAATTACGAGTATACCTTCCCTGTTTTTTGATAAATGAATAGATAGTGGCGGGAGATCTACCTAGTCCTACAACTAGTGTCTTGGGTAAAGAAATTTATAAATATAAAAACGAAGCTTTTAATATTGATCCACGCTAATTTTAATATATAATCAATGCTTTATCTCAAAGAGTTGTGTACTTCAATTAATTACTCAGTTAATTGGTAATGGGCTATTTAATTTGTTACTTAAATCAAGCATGATCTCTTTTGCAATCATTTTAAAGCGCCTGCCTCAGGGATATGGTAGCTCTAATGTGGTCTGAGTCAAACGAATTTTTCCTAAAAAACTAATTTTAGCTTCTAATTGAACAGAATTCTGAAATTTATAGTTACGCCAGTTCTATTCCTTCAGAAAAAAGCTCAGCGAATGGAGTTTATGAAGGAGGGGCCTTTGGGGAAAGGGATTTAAGAGTGCTCTTAAGACTTGAACGTTTCTTTTTATCTCGAGCCATGTGGTTCATATGGCCTTGTGATACTCACCAGATCTTTTGGGGTGGTAATCAAGTATTCTTCGTGCAAGGAAAGATTCAGAGAATTTGGGTTTGAAATTAAATTTGATTCTTAGTCCCGTGAGTGATATGATCAAGGTTTTCCTCAAGGAATAACTTACTCCAGTCTTGCTCTCTTAAACTCTAAAATCTTGCAGTATTTTTTGTGTTCGCTATTCTGCCTCTTTTACTCTGCATACGTCTTTCATTTAAGTGGTTTAACGTTTAAGGATAGGTGTACATGCAACATATTGCTAATCACCTAGATCTCTGCATCGTCACATGTTAAATCGTCTTCTTCAACTCAGTATTTGGTTTTGAAGAAGCAGATTAATTACGGAAGTCCGGAATGAATAGCAAATGTATCTACATGATACATTTGCTATTCATTCCGGCCTTTCGTATTCTGGACTCTATCCCTAAGCATTTTTAGATATAATTCTTTAATTTGTTTACTTATCAGTTCAACATTTTCTGAAGATAGGATCTTTAAGCTCTTTACATAACTTACATTTATACCCTCTTTTTTGGCTTGTATTTTATTACATTTTTATCGATTAAATGAGATGAACTCGTGTCCAAACGTGATGGAATTCGGACAGAAAAAAACATTTTATGGTATTGATATTATTCCGCGAAGAGGAAGCTAATTCTATCTATATCTTCAGTAGTGTTAAGTCGCTACCCCAGGTTATCCCTCCCCCCAAAAGCATATTCCTAGTTACGTCACTGGCTAGAACGTACCTATGCAAGAATGGATGGACCTGCGATGAAAAAATAGCCCATGTTCTAATTTCGTGCGTGCATTCGCGCAATGCATGACATTATGAGAAATTGATGCAGTTCTGACCTGCGCAATTACGTTCCCCGCGTAAAACAGACTTAAAACGGCAGGTCAACCATTGTGCGAGCCTGTTGGGATATACTCCTTAAGGCTCTTTCCCAAACCCTTTTAAACATCCTTGGAGAACGATGAGAACATTGTTCGACGGTCCTACTATGGTGCCATTAGGTCTTAATAGGCCGTGGGCAAAGACTCCAAGCTGCGCACTCTCATCGCTCAGGACTTCGCTAAAGGTTTTTCTTGCGCATATAAATGTATGTAAGAGACGAATATTGCAGATCCTAAGTTCACAACTGAAACTTCTTATCGCCCATTTTTTTAGACTTGATTCGGCGCAACTTTCTATCATCTTATCAATTTGCACAAAAAATAGTATGGTCTGTTTAGTATGACAGTAAACAAGATAAATAACCAAATATGAGTATGATTATACTTAATTCTTGGAAACTCGCAACAAATAGGGAAGTAAACTAGTGTTTCAAATGCACCAAACACATGTTTTAAATTAGAGTTTAGAATAACATAATGTCGTGAAACCACATTTTAAATCCTAATAGTGAATACTTGATTCGAGATGACCGTCCGAAATATGGAAAAATTCAAAGGCCGCTAAAACGGGTGTCCATGTTGAATATTGGCCGTGACGTCACAAGGCAGTAGCAGAAGGCAGCTTCTACGCCGTTTAGTTCTACCACTATTATTGCATAGAAAAATTACTGAATTTGAGGGTATCCGTTTTTTGCTGTCATAAAATATCTTCAGAATATATATGTGGATGCTTCTCTTTTGAGTACATGACTTCATCATTGCGTAATATATTAATAGTCATTTACGTGTCAACTTCAAGTTTGGAAAGAGTAGTGCGAATAGCACATTGAATCTTTAATAAATAGATGATGGTATTTTGATGAAATCTTCTCGGGAAATCAGCCGGGTGATGATGGCCATTGCTGCCATCGAAACGTTGGCAGCAATGGCCATCATCACCCGGCTGATTTCCCGAGAAGATTTCATCAACAGCATTCGCCGGGAAAGAACCAAATCCTTCTTCAGATGATGGTATTTATTTTTCGCTGGGTATATTTTGGCACAATGCCGTTTATCATGCCAGAACCTTTTTTGTAAGAACTGAGTCAAACTAATACACCTATTTCAGACGTTTGCTGCAAGACTTATTCGCTGCGTATGTATTCACGCCGGCCGGAACGTTCGCCCTTCGCAACTAGAATCATGGGATGTTAGCCTTATTTCCGTGCAGGCTGATTTTTTCAATGGATTGCTGTCCAGGATGGGTTCAAGAAAAGTTAATATTGGTTGAGAGAAGGAAAATTCCAACGATTTATAAATGGTATACCAAACTTTGATGTATTTATGGTCACTGAATTTTTGAAAAAGGAGGACAGGTTCAACGCTTCATAGAAATGCGAGGCGTTAAAGCTTACAAGGGGAGACCACGTACCTTGCTCCGTCTTTTTCAATTAGGGCCTTAGTTAGGCTGTAATTAATTAATTTTCATGCGGTACTTTTCACAAGTCATATATAAATTTAAAATATCTATCAACACAGAATGGGTCAATTGGGTTAGTGGTAGCGTGTCTGATTAGCGTCTAGCGTGTCACCCTGAGGAATCGGGTTCAAGACTTCGTCACGGCAGTATATTTTGCCTTCATTATGATCATACGGCGTTAAGTTTATCATTATTTTTAATTGCAGCAATCAGAGACATGAGACAATTTTTTTATCATCATAATGGCGTTTAGGTATTTTAGCTGTGTCATTACAAACGCAGAGATGCGACGACTAAGGGTTGGTGTTCGCTAAAATTTTAAAATTTTCTTTGCTTATACTGACCAACTTCCACATTAAAAATGAAAACCACTCTTGCACGAGCACATACCATTAAAGGCTCGCGGCAAGCAACAATATGCGTACAGTCATAATTAATAAGAACACAAAACGAATATAAAATGCCATAATTCTCGAACACTTGTAATTCACATTACTCCAAAGGGAGTTTACTTACTTAGTACCTATCTCAGTACTAGGTACTGAGTACCTATCAGTTTACCTCAGTAGCAGTGCTAAAAGAATCATTCCGAAATATAATTTCAATTAACAAATAGGATGAAATAAAAGTTGATAACCCTGGACCGGGCGAGCTGGCGTATAAAATACGTCAATCTTTGAAAACTAAGGATTTCAACATTGTACGTACATTCTGGGCTAGAATGGTCTCGTGTATTCCTACAATGTACTTTGACTGCCTATATTGCGAGTTTTCAAAGTTCGAGGTATTGGAGCTAATTTTTAGGATCAGCAAGATGAACCCGTCACCAGTGGAGTATAAATTACGCCGCGCGACCTGCCGTGTACCTTCATATCTGTATCACCTATAAATGTACTAATTTCAACAAATAAAGATTAACTTTAACAAAATCGTTTGTTATCATATATGCACATATCATGGGCAAAGTACGCATTTTGCCCGGTCGTGTAACATAACAGTCGCGCCATAATTCTTAAACCAAACTACTTTCAGTTTATACATTTCATAGGTCTACGCGGAAGATGCTGTATTTTGACTCAACACACTTTCTGATATGACTGAGGTACCTATTTAGTATATTATTATAATGTAAATATCAATTTGATCTTACAGTACCTTCAAATGATCTTCAAAACAGAATATCATCGATAGGTAAGAGTTAGGAGCAGCCTTGAACCATTTATTCCGTATGGCTTGTGCTTAAGGCACGGGAATGAATATCTTCTCCAGGCTTTTGTTTCGACGTCGAGATGAAATTTGGAACAAAAAATCATTTATGATTCTTTTTTGAATTCATATTTTCCGTACTAGCCGACATTTTTAGGAAGCAAACTCCACCGATTCCCGGAAACTCTCGCCGCGCTAAAGAAGGCGACGGAATACCGCGTTACTCCACTGGTGACTACTGCCTTGTGACGTCACATCTCAATCAAGATGGAGGCACTGCGTTTCAGCGCAACATGAAATTTTCCGACTTTCAAAACGTTTTAAAGATCATACCCGAGATGCAGGAAAAAAAGTGACTATACTAATGTTTCTTTTTTAGGCTAAACTTTCAAATTCAGCAATAAAAAAAAATTAGTGCACTTCCCTATTCATGTTGATCTTTAATATTTAAATTAAGAGTTAAGGATTAGTAATTCCGTATTTGAGTTTGTCCTGGTTGTAGACTATTGGATGGAATATTCGAAGTCCGTCATCATTATTGATGGATAACATTCGTTTATCTTTCCAGATATAGGTCAAATTTGCATAAAAACCTACTACATCGTGTTATTAGATTAGCATAAAAACCTACTACACAGTATTATCTTTTCTCCAGCTTGAAATTTGTTTACACCTTTCATCATCACGGGCTGCACAGGAGTTTTATGCATTGCACCTGCGTCAAATTTTACCTTTGCTATGCATAGTAAAAATAGTTCAAAAATACGGGGTGATACATAATGAGTAGAAATATTACTTTCTTTCCCGCAGAGCTTTTGCGGAGTGGTATTATAATCTGCTTCGGCGCACACATCATGGATATTCTCAAAGCTGGCCAGAGTTTCAAGACCGATGTGGTTCGCGATTTGAGTGTGGGTAGTGACAAATTTACTGCTCAAGCGGAAAATAGAGCTATTAAATGCTAACCCCTTCACCCCAGTGAAATAGTCTGTGACGCACTATTCAATTATATCTTGGTTCACGACCTCTCCACTTGATATGCAGTAGCGAAATAATCGCACTCAATAATTCATTTGTAAAGGCACATCAAGCCGTATTTTATATCGGTTTTCATAGCTTCAACGATTGATTCACGTACAAGATCAGCATTTTTAATGGGGAGGGAGCTATTTTTCATAGAAATATGGTTTCTCTTCTATGATATGCTCTCATAAAACCCCTCGAATGCTTTGGCCTGGGGCAGAGAAGCTATAAACTGATGAAATAGGTTGTGTTAACGAACTGAACGTTGTTGAAAGGATCTTATTGCAAGATGCGTGTTCAACGGATGACATGGTCATTACACTTAAATGAAGTTTTTATGCCAACGTAGAGTTTTTTTTTTACAGAATTGAAAATTTCTGCGGTAATTTATCGTCATCCAATTATTTTCACTGATTCATCACAGCTCAATCGAAATTTTACGCAATTATATTGGCATACTTATTTGCTGCAGTAAGTAACAAGACGTATGGCCAGTCTTTGTAACGGAAAAAAATGGCTGCAGTACGATTACTAAGCGTGCTGCTATGGAAGTTTTTTTTTTGCCATTTCGATAAACATCTGCTTCGATACCATAAGAAATCAGTTTAATTAAATGCTATTACAAGAATTAAATTATGGTTTCATACAATTGGGTTTGGTATTTACGAAAAATCTTATTGTTTAGCATGGCGAGGGTGATAATTTGCATTGGAAGTTTGTGATAAAGATTTTGCTTGCTATTAGTTCAAAAGTCTTAATTTTATTAACTAGGCTCTCTGTAGAGAAATCTTTTAGATAACTTCGCTGCGGCGTCGTACAGAAGTTTGTATCTCCCGAAAGATATGAACAAAAGGCAATTAAATGTCGAAATATTCCACGAAATCATCAAACGTCACTATTTTGCAAACCATCGTCGAAGACATGATCAATATAATATGTGCTCGCTTCGTTGAGATAATCGATATTATATTTATTGTGGCACAATTTAGTTACGCGTTCGATAATAAGTAGTAGTTCATAATTATAACGTTAACTTTTACAATTTACGATGGTCAACGAAAAAAAACTTGCTCAATCCGGATTTCAATGCTGGAGCATCATCATCAGGTGATATATTTTAAATGTTATGTCGTCATCAGGTGGTATATTCAAATGACATTTCAAATGATATTTGAGTTGCCATCAGGTGCAATTATTCATATGACATAATGTCATTTAAAATGTCATTTGAATATAGCACCTGATGACGACATGTCATTTAAAATATATCACCTGATGATGATGCTTCAGCACTGAAAACCGGATTGTGCAAGTTTTTTCTTTGACCCCAGTGGATTATAAAAGTTACTGTTATAATAAATGGAATTCCAGAAAGTGAGCACTATTACCATATCATTAGTAGTTCGTCAGTTCTCTCGGGGGTAATTCACGCTTTTCTGTCTGCTGTCACTGCAGCCATGGATGCCCGTGATTCATCCGTCGTGCAGGCAACGAAATAATTATCGGCTGTTGCGAGGCGCACCGAGTTACCAGCTGCTATGCTCCTTTCAGGAGAGCTCGCAGGATGAAATCGAAGTTCCGATATGCAATCGATAAATCCTCCAGAGACTAAACAATGGGTTTGGCGGGGCGGATGTTCGTATGGAGCAGAGCGAGGGAGTGCTCTCGCGGCATTTAGGATTCTGCGGGAGTTGACGGAGGCAGGAGGGGAAAAGCATCGCTCCAGCTTAGGGTTGAGTCAGAAGGTGGAAAGGACATGTCCTAATTACAGCGTGACTCATGAGAGATCAGAAATGTTATTAGCACCAGATGCCATAGAGGAATGTAACTCTTTAAAGGACATTTTCTTTATTCACATTTAAAATGTAATTTTAGTTTCTTAATTAAAATGAAAGTGCTATTTTATCGTATCTCTAATAATGTATCAATGTTAATTCCCACACATGTAGCCAATAAAAATGTATTATAGTCATAAATTCTTGTCATTAGGTAGGTATTTATTAACCAAATAACAACACAATGTTAATTTTACAATATAACAAGGTAAAGTGTAAAATTAGATTACATATAAATCCTATAAATACCTATAATATAAGTCATCCTGAACCACTGGCTCATCAGAATGTGAGTGCATAGGCAAAAATAGTTAGGTAGAGGAAAACGCATTATAAAATCAGAAGAACTTAGCGTGATGGAATGGAATTTTTCCATATTGAAAGAAACGCATGCAGTTTTCCGCGATTATAAACTTTTACTCCCGACCAAGGTTTTTATGTTACCACATCATCTTCAAGGTTTTTTAACTTTTTAGAGGGCAAATGCCTTTATTAACATTGAAGTCTGATTTTAATTTCTCCACATTTAAATTTAGTTTCTTCATGAGGGGACATCCATTAATTACGTGAGGCGTTTAGGGAGAGGAGGTCCAGCCAATTCCCACTCAATCTCAGGAGGGGGCACTGACAAGTATCATGTAATTTTTTTTCCGAAAGAAACAGTGTAAAATTACGACCTTAGTAATCTAAAATACTAGTCTTTACTAATCTTACATAAAATAAGTAAACAATCAATAACAAATCACACGCAATGAAGCATAGATTTAAGTATTTACACTGAAAATAGGCATTTTGAACAACCTCACGTGAGATTAGAGGCAGGGGCCTGAGCCAGATCTCACGATATCTCACCAAGGATGGAGGGGGGGGGGGGTCCAAAAATCAAAAATCGCCAAAACCAACTCTCGGAATTAATGGGGGCCCCCTAATAAGAGAAAATATCAGTTGTGCACGATCAACTAATGCGTTTTAATAATGAAAGAAACATGCAAACCTTAAAGATCGTAATCACCGAAACCTAGTTCGGGAGTAAAAGTTTACTAGTGTGGAAATTTGCGTTGTTTCTTTCAATATGCAAACGCATTCGTTGATCAAGTATGACCGATATTCTCTTTTGCTATGAAGAACTAAAAATAAATTTAAATGTGTAGAAACTAAAATTAAATTTAAATGTGAACAAAGGGAAATGTCCTCTAAAAAGTAACAAACCTTAAAGATAATGTGGTAACATCAAAACTTTGGTCGGGAGTAAAAGTTTATAATCGCGGAAAATTGAATGCGTTTCTTTTAATTTGGAAAATTTTCTCTCCATAATGCTTAGTTATTCTGATTTTATAATACACTTTCCTCCACTTAGCTATTTTTGCCTATGCACTCACCTCCTGATGAATCAGTGGCTCAGAATGACTTATATTATAAGTATTTATAGGATTTATATGTAATCTAATTTTACGCTTTACCTTGTTATATTTTAAAATTTACATTCTATTGTTATTTAGTTAATGAATACCTACCTAATGATATGAGTTTATGACTATAATGCATTTATAAGCTGCATGTGTGGGTAGTAACATTAACGCATGATATATTTTGTATATATAATTTGAATTGATCTTTGTGCCAATATATAACTTTAATTTAGAAAAATCTGGAATGCCAGCCGGTTTGCAATAACTTTTATCTGTTTTTTTTCCTCCTACTCCATATTTTATACCATACTGCGAATATATTCGGCGAAAAATACGTTTCTTCTTCACGGTGTAGAAGAGTATTGGAAAAGTGTACTAGGCTAAGTTAGTACGAGAGTTATTTTGACTTGATTTGAGCAAGCCGGGTTGCAGTTAACTTTTTTCTGGCTTTCTCCTCTCTTTCCCTATATTTTATACCATACTGTACGTATATTCGGTGAAAAATACGTTTCCACTCAACAGTTTAGAAGAGTATTGGAAAAGTTAACTAGGTTGAGTAGGTACGAGAGTTATTATGACCTTGGTTTTCGGCCTTGGAACCCTAAAAATAACACCCGTATTGGCGATCGAGGAAAAATTTTCATTAAAAGCCTGTGAAGTAGCAGAAGAATACATTTTACTGGTGCTCATTATTCTTGCACTGTGATAAAATATTTAGGGAAAATTTTCCAATCTCGCTTCACCTCAAAATGTCAGCCATTGGCGCAGCTGAATGTAGCTACCATCCTTATTTTTTTTGAGGCGTTATAAGTGAAAATCTCCGTTTGGTGGGATAAATTGATTGAAATAAACCTGAGTCAAAAGATAACTCTCCATGGATTTTGACACGTAAGTCATCTTTGTTTCGAAAAATGTCAAGTTCATTATTTTGCTTAAACACAATGACATCTTTTCTGTGCCTAAGTGCTATGAACTTGAACTGAGCAGTAAGTAAACGTAATGCAACTTTGAAGTTTGATATTTAACCTGGAATATACCTTTTATCTCATCTGCATGAACCTTGGTTTTCTAGGCCATTCACCACGAGTTGGAATATTCATGTTCTACCGAGAAAAACGGGGTATACGAAGGTGACTTCTAACCAGCGATACTCTAGCCTTCTGTGCAGTGAACTACCTCGGTAAGTGTGCATTTTAAATTTATTAGTACATATTAATCTTACAATAAGGAATCATGGCTCTACTAGTAGCATTAAAGGTTTTACAGTGCCATTAAAAATGTCACCAGGATTTTTTAATAAAGTTTGAAAAATGTTTAATAAGAAAATAAATCCTTCACGAATAATTTTAGTGCAATCAAAAATAATGGGAGAAATTAGGTTAATATTGAATTGCATTTATAAATATTTTATTTTTAAAGAGGTAGATAAGTCAGCCTTTCCCATTGTTACTCTAGCATCTTTTTATTATAGCTATATGGTATATACTCAGTTTATTTTACAAGCGATAAATACCATAGGTAAAACCATGTTTGACGTGTTTTAGTGGTTTTATTTTCTTATTCTTAGTGACTGGTAATGTGTTTTACTAGTATGTTATCGTATTTCATAATCTTATACGCCTTCAAACAATTAGAACGTTCAAATTTTTATTTTAACGTATTTATTGAGAAATTACTAGCGCAATGCGAAAAACGTTTATAATCTAATTCACAGATTGTTTGCTGATCACTCTACCCAATATTTTAGCATAGCAACGTGCTGATCGCAAAATCTTACCTCTGCAGGAATATTTCTCGGGTTTCCCACCGGGTGTCGTATCTGGTTGTAGTTCCCAACGTTTCCATGACTAAGTCCGTCATCGTCATCGGCTGACGGAACACGAACGATGCATACGCTTGTTCCACCCACTGAAATCAGCGGTGGCAGAGCATTGCCTGGACCTCGGTCACCGAGTAGATTTTAAAAGTACCAAAGTGCTATGCCGCACAGACAACTACTGGGATCGAATTGTCAAAGAAGCCATACAAATCAACATACACCAAAAGAACCTAAACAGAGACAAAGGCTTCCAGTTAAGTAATACGTGGAAGTCAGTGATCAATCACTATAAATCACCCCAATTCAGAAAGGACCAATCAGGGCCCACTTGAACGGCCCTCATGAGTATAAATACCGGAGAAAAAACTTGGCTCAACATTAACCCCTGATGACGATGACGGACTTAGTCACGGAAACGTTGGGAACTACAACCCGATACGACACCCGGTGGGAAACCCGAGAAATATTCCTGAAGAGCATGCGCCGGGAAAAACTCAGATTCTACATCTTACCTCTGCATTTGATTTTAAATGAAAGGTGCATGCTCTTGCTATTATTTAGCTTGAATATCTTTCTTAGTGGCTGGTGTCCAGTTACATTTCCTTGAAAAAGTAAAAAAAAGTTTGATACCGTTATTCAGTGCTGCGATGGAGGAATATCGTGGGTGTCTTTTTATGCATGTTTTGTCGCAACCCGTCGAGGTGTAGGAATACAATGCTCCATTAATAAGAGAATGTACCTTTTTTTAACGCGGGGAATGAATTCTAGTGTCACTTCTTGACGCTTTATTTCCTGTGTTGGCGTAAATGTCAAGCTGCGTATTTCATTTTTGTTTGCACCAGCAAGGCGCCAATGGCACATTTGTACCCACTCACGGTCGCGTTGGAAGGGAACAGATAACGTCCATCAAATCTTTATGTATTTTTTTTAATCAGTAAGAGGAAAATATTTGCTCCCAATTGAAATTCGACGTTTTTTTCCCATCGTGGCGATAATGAGGAGAGGGACAAGGTTGAAAAGTCAGCAGGAAGACAGTACACTACGTGCTCAGGGAATGTTTTTTTTCCATTGACGTTACAGGACGTGAATCAATGCTGGGAAAAGATTATGGAAGAATCAATGGGATTGATTACTTTGGAGTTTTTGAGCTATCGGGATTTTTTGTTTGCCCGAGCAAAATCTTTGGGATGATTTATGAGTTATCGGTCTCTTGTATCGCCAAGGGAGTGTTTAATGTGCTAATATGTCCTCGCGAGAAGTGTAGAAGAGGGAAATTTTTAAATTTCGACCCCTTTGTGATGAATTCCTCCGTGGTGGCGGTAATGGAGGATAATTAACGTTGCTGATACATGTTTTTAGTTTTATTTTAAGTGATAAACCACATATTTCACAATTAGGGCTTCCTAAATCATTTTAAATTAACGTCAAGCTTCGGAGCAAAAGGTTTCGAAAATACTTATCAGAGAAATCTCATTATTAGATACCTTTATTTCAAGATTTCGATAAATAGAATTTTTAGACCCGGTAATATATTAGTATGCCACGTGTTTGTGATCAAATTCTGTTATTCAGACTGCTATTCAGTCTGATAACCTTATGGTTTTACGTCTATCTGGTCAGTATACGCATTTTTGAATGTAATTAAATTTCCTTCATTGAAAGCATAACAGTATTCATTATAAGCGATACATGACACAAGCACTTTCTTCTCCATTACGCTCAATCTTTCCTTTACTAGAGCTATTTCGTTGTTTATATGTTTCCCAGTTAAAATTACCACTTTCCAACACAGTCGGGCTGTTTTTCCTTCTTTTTTTGCACAGATGAATTTGAGTGCTTGCTGAGGATAGAGTGGTGATTCAATAAGTCGAAGCGCAATCTTCTTTAAAGTTACTGAGACCGGCGAGATATTATGGAATGACATCCTGATTTGATGAAGTAGAGAGATGCCACTTTATCCACGAATGGATTGATTCAATACGACGCGTTTTGAGCGTTAGGTCATTTTCTCCACGGAAAGAACTGGGACACAGAACAGAATTGAGACGGAGGACAATGTACTATAAAATTTCCAAACGCGCCGTACATTAATCAACAAATTTGTGGAAAAACTCCATCTCTCCTTTTCATTGAGTAACAATCTACTTAATAACTCATAGACGTTAAATTTACCTATTATTTTCTTGATATCAGCAATAACAGTAGAAAAATTAAGTACGATTGAAATAAAAACTTTTTTTTTAACCTTTTAACCTGTCATCTAGTCTTTTCTTACATTTATTGTGACACGCAGAGGCGCAGCTAGGAATTAAGGTTGGGAGGTTTAGGTGTAACTAATACCGGGGTGTGTGGGGGTATAGAATATCCACCAGGGTAAGCGGCAGGTGCGAAATTTATAAATTGCGGAATTTTAAGATAAATGGTTCAAAAGTTTGACTGTTTTATTGAGTTTACGGCTTTATGAGGGATTATTTTATTAATCCTTACACTATTCTATTAGTTTTATCAATCCAGTTAAGTAAAATGGATTAAACTTAAAAATTTCTCTGAGCTCTGGGGGGGGGGGGGTTCCCCCAAAATCCCCCCCCTCGCTGCGTCACTGGTGACACGTGCTGGTTAATTCATTCTCTTTCCCTTTTTATCGAGCTCACGCATTTGCCTCTATTTCGACGAATTCGGACGAAGACCTTCGACCGATTACGAAACGTGGCGTAAGATGACCGCGACCTCCGAACATTGACTCGCAGACGATAAAACAAATGCCAGCACTAAGTGTCAACGGGCCGATAGGAATGTCAAATATCGTACCATTTAATTGATATCTATATATATAATATATATATAAAAGAAAGTCGAAAATCGTGTTAGTTAGAACACTTATAACTCGAGAACGGCTGCACCGATTTCAATGAGATTTGGTTCTTTGGATTCGTCTCAGGCGGGGTTAACATATAGGCTATTAAAAAAAGGATAATTTCACCAAAAAAATTCATCTCTTTCCTATGGACATGCTTTTAGGAGTTATAGTAACACAACAATTGATAAGTCGGTCAAAACTACATATTAAATAATTTGTTTTGTTTTTACCACTTAAATAACTGAATTTAGTAACAATATAACATTTTAATTACTAAATATATTCAAAATATTAATTAAATTGAAATTACATTTAAAAAATTTAATTCGAGCTAATTGTAAGCCCAGCCGTGGCCAAGCTCGGGTTGACACTTCACTACCGTGTTTGTAAACAAATCTCCAAGCAATTGTTGACAAACGGTAATGTCCGTGTTCCTGTCGAGGAATCGAGTAGTTTTAACTCATTTCCTTGGAATGATTGTAAATTAGTTTCAGTGAGCTCATCAACAAAGAGTTCCAAAATATGATTGATCACCAAAAGAATCAAAGATGGTTGATTTAGCGAGCAAGAACGAAGATGCGGATGACTAAAACGAGGTAAATTTAAATAGTTCGTACTCTGCATGAATTCGAATCTTTTAAATGTGTAACAAACGAAGACGAAATCACCAACTACCTATCTGAATATTTTAAGTCCTTGGACATACCTAGCTTACCAAGGCACGATTTACAGAAAAATGTAGTTTCTGTGTTCATGATCTTTCGAAGCCTAAACCAACCAAAGCTATCCAACGGAACGTGTTTGGTGATTAAAATAATTGGTAATGAATGTGATTCACGCAACTTCACTCAAAGGAAAATTCAAAGGTGAGGAAGTCCTTATTCCGTAGATTCCATTATCTCAACTCATATGCCCTTTTGAGATTAAACGTATTCAATTTCCAATTCGTGTTGCATTCGTGATAGCGATTAAAAAATCGGATGGTCAGTCTTTCAGTTTTGTTGTTTGTGCTCATGTGCTAATGAAAACCCATGATTTTCTCATGGTCAATTTAACGTGCTATGTTCACGAGTCGATAAACCATCCTCTATATTTCATCCTTCGCTTCAAGTGCGTAGCTAGGATAGGGGGTTTTGGGCGCAGCTAATACCACGGGTATGTAGGGTATAGAAAACTCGCTAAGGTAAGCGGGAAGTGTGGGGGCACTTCCCTCAGACATTTTTTGAGATAAATGGTTCAAAATAGTGGGTTTTGCGGCTGTGTGAATAGTTAAATATGTTTTGTTTGTTAGTCATCCGTCCCCCTAATATTAATAACAAAATCTTTCATGAAAAAATTCTCTAAGCTCTTGGGGGGGTGGGGGTTTATCCCCCAAAACCTCCCCTCGCTGCGTCACTGCTTTGCTTCGCTATATTTATTTAGCTTCATCCGCTTCATCTTGCGCCTGATAACAAAACAAAAACTGTTGTTTATCAGAAGGTGCTTGACGCAAGAAATTAAACCCGAATGTGTAGAGCTCACCGTGGTGCGTTTACGCATGCAGTACGTTTACGCAGTGCATTTTTTTCAAACAGAGATACTAAAACTGGCGCGCCTTAAGTCATTTAATGCGAATGCTACCTCATAGGGGCTCTTCTTGCACGATTTTGAGCATCAGTCAAGCGTCGGTCTGGGGTTGTGTCAACCTCCCCCCTGAATGGGCCAAGTGTATGCAACAGACTTGGACCTAAAAACATTTTTTTACAGCTAATAACGCAAATAGCCAACAACTGAATGCGTATAATTTTTATTTCATGAACTGCTTTATTAAACCACAATGCCCAAAATTTCTTAAGCTAAAACGTAAGAAAATTTGCTGAAAAATATCCGCGTAGATGTGCTCCGATCCACCCTATATAGATTCAATAAAGAAAATGTCCTTCTGACAAGCAATTCTGGTACTCATTTACGTAGTTTTATTGAATTTGTATCCTTATTTCATTATAATAAATTAAACATGATTAAAAACGATACAGCCGCTCTTGATTTATAAATAGTGTAAGTAAACTTTAAGTTCATTGATTGTTAGGCGATACGAAGTTCGCCGGGTCAGCTAGTTTTAAATGAAAGTGACGTCCTTGCCGCAAGTTACACCATGGCAACGCTCATCCCAGGTTCACGGAGAACATTCTATTAGCTGTTGTCTGCGGCGTTTATCTTTCTACTCACCGGATTCTTGGCGAAATGCCATTTTGTGTCAATTAAATTTGCTGGAACTGGGCCGTGGATTAGGCTTAGCTGAAGTTGCAGCTATTGTGTTTAGTTATCATATTTACCAGTATATTTCCATGGGTAATGATAATGATTTGCGATACATCTGACATTTCTATACCGCAGGAATAAAACATGAGTCAAAGGAATTGTCCTCGTAATTGCCTACTAGCATTGTTTTTCATCTACTGTTGCTAGTCAACTCATTACTTAGTCTCAATTCTTTCTGTGTATTACGTAGCTCAGATCTTCCGGCAGTTGATGTCAACCACATATTTTATTCTCACGATACAGATACTTCAAATTTCGATGAGTAATGGCTTTTTACGCGATAAAACTTTCTTCTTGAGTCTACATTCTTCTCTAGGAACTGCGTTATAGTATGGCCTCAATGGCCTGATTTCGCTAGAGTTAGGTAATGTTGGGGTTATGATGCTATAATCATTGCCCGTTACCAGAGTAGAAACAGCTTAGGGCTACAAAAAGAGTCTCCTAGCAGTCACAAAATTGCCTCATATCGATATTTCTGTGTGCAGTGTTTACTTTTCCATCTATCTGCCACTTCATTTGTCTTTTTGGTTCTGATTTTGAGATAAATTGTCGATAGAATTAGGAAGTGTTCGCCCATTTACGCTTGTAGAGTGGCAGAGCGATGTCTTCTCCTCATAAGCTCTACAGTTCATTTCATATCTTCGGTCTAGCGCTTCGCTATTGGTAGGAACCAAGAGGAGTAGATATTCTCTTTCTCCGAGCCTATAGGTAATTTGATGACGTTTAAAAATTTCTTCAACTCAAAATTTCAGCGAATACATCGTAATCCTAAGTCTCAAATATGTAAAATAAATATAACGAATAAAAAAGGTAATGAAAGATAATTTTAGAATAAAAATAAATTTCAAAATAAAAAAATATATTTTTTGATAAAACACTCTTTATTAAAAGGAGAAAATAACGGCCTATGACCCCTTGATGAAATTTTCAAATATGCTTGAAGAGAAAGTTATAATAAGTTTTAGAAGAACATTTCAGTTATCAAAAACAAAAAAAGATGGTGCGCATGGTAGATTATATTCGATTTCGCTAAGAGACAAGGATGATATATATTGACTGGAAATTATTAACTTTATAACCTATTTATGGACACAGGAAGGACATAAGGGAATCTGAAAGTCCCATACTCCCCCCACTGACTTCGCTGGACACACAAATAGAAAGCAAGCATGATAAAACTTGGCAATACGATGGTAACAATGATTTCTATGTTTGGAGTGATTTGGACATTGTAGCTCCCACCCCCCAGCGTGTGAGTACGCCCCTGCGCAAACACGAATCCCGTAATCGCTTACGTAATTATTTCTCGTATCTATCCAGCGAGACTACTACCCCTGGAAGCCCTCCCAGGGGAAACTTTTTCCCTTGCGAAAAATAACGGTAGATCTCGGGCCGTGAGTGGAAGTTTTCCTGAAAGTTCGAATAGCAGCGTTGAACAGTCCTTAATGATTCGGGGAGAGAGGCCTCCCTATTGGGGAGGTGAGGGATGGTCGGACGGAGGTCGAGAGAAGAAAAGGCTGTCGATATTGGGGTCCACGCGTGGGAGAGTAAAGGAGGAAACTCTAATGAAAGAGGCAGCTCACATAGAGTAAACACGCGTGTTTCATCACCAGTCAGAAGCGTGAATACACCTCATAATATTTCTTTGAACACTTTGGGTGAGGAGGGATAAGACCATGAGTGTTACGAAAGGGGATACTCAAGTCGACGTCTAAATGTGTAGTCACACACCGCGCATTTAAATGGGTTTACAAAATACGCCACTCGCGTCGCTGACGGACAAAGTGATGCGAGTTTCACGTGGAAATGAGGTAAAATTATGGTGTTAACCGAAATTTATATTCCTGATGATGTGATCTATCAAATCCACGATTTATCAAAGCTATTCCTTGAAATTGCAAACATTAATGAGCATCATGCATGCATTGGTAATCTCAGGCGATGCATAACTCCTATCTACTCGTATAGAAACTAGGTCCCTGTGACGTCACGCGGAGTGGCATCGCATAGGCGCTAATCTGGTCTTTTTGAAATGAGGTTAAAAAAGGACCATTAACATTCGTCTAAACCGTGATTTCTAAAACCAAATAATTTGTATATTATGAATACAATAATGGTGGGTAACGATTCGCAACCAATGCCTTTCATTTTCTTTGATGAAGGTAATTACCCTATTACAATACAAAATCGTTATAATTCAAATGAATTATACAGAAAAATATTGGAGAAAAATTGGATCGCGTTGCACTCATCACCGCGCCGCGGACAATTTAGAAAACCTATTAAATTGCGACCGAAATGGCAACAGAAATCAGCCTTCAGTGGGGTGGAATTGGACCTCCTTCACGCAGTCTCCTTGGATAAAACTTACTTTTTTTTCACCGCGCCACAAGTGGACTTCACGATATATTTATTATTATTTTTTTATTCGACTCCTATACAGCATACGACATATATTCGGATATCAAAATTGTTTTTCTGCTGTTAGATTTTTTTAAATGCTCATAAATCTGCACCAGCCGCTGCTTCAAGCTAACAAGTGATGGTAACCCAAATTCAGGTTTATATAAACTTTGTATACTTATCTAAGGTGAAATAAGTATTATCATGATTATTTTTTCGCGATTCGTCGCCTGCTTCTCTGTGTTTTTCGTAAATTTTATCAATTTTCTCCCCGCAGGTTCATTCGCTCAAGTGTGAAACTGATTATGAAACCGTCTTCTTTCTCATGTTTTTCTTCCAGTCCCGTGGTGAATTGGTCGTGTTGAATTTTTCATTACTCTCACTCGTAATAAGAAATAAAGCGCAACCTTTAACACATCTGGGAAACTGAAAAAAAACGATCCAATCAGGTAACTTCCAGTGACGTGGAATAAGTTGAGTTTTCCTATTTACCATTATCAGCTATTTTTCCCATGTAAAAACTACTACGTGGTGTTTATTTGACTACTTCTTAGACTTTCAAGACAAAAACTCAACTTTTTAAAGACGATTCGCACCTATTTTACACGTGACTCAACCGCGGTAAATATAAAAAAGTGATCTTTCTTCAGATTTCACGTATTTGCATTTATTCCTGCAATTGCATCTATGGTTACTGCAGCTGATAGTTATCTTATGTTTACTAAAATGGAACTTAAATAACGCTTTTGAAATTTTTATTAACTATTTCCCGTAAACATAATTTTCTTTAAGAAGGATTCAGAATCGCTAAATCGACACTGCAGAGTCACGGAAGAAATTCATTTGAATGATTAGGTAAAAGAAAAAATACACGATATCTCTTTCAAAGCAAGCGGGTTTGGAAATAAATGTAAACAATCGATCCTTTATCCTTCCAAATCTGTAGAAGTGGGACCAACGGATTCAATGCAATTATGGAATGCGAGAAAACTGAAGAAATAATATATTTATTATATTTTCCCGCGGTTTAGTCCGGTGTAAAAATAGGAGACGAGCTTCTAAAACAAGTTGAGTTTTTGTTATGAAATCCCAAGCAACTGTCCAATAAACACAAAGCAGTTGTTGTTACCTTGTGAAAATAGCTTAGAATTAGAATAGTAAAGAGGAAACCGTAATTATTATGTGAAACTGGAAATTAACCTGATTGGATCGTTTTTTTTTTTTTAAAGATTACGCTTTATTTTTTATTATGAGTGGGATTGTAGCCGACATATCATCTAGAAAGCATGAAACGTACTAGGTGCTATGGTATTTTCATTTTTGTGTTCCTGTGCATATATTTTATTGTCAATTATTGCCAATTTTATTTAAAGATTTTCACTCTGGTGAATTGCCTATGTACCTACATGCGCTGAGGAGAAAAAAAAAGATTGAGGAAACTAATGGTTGTAGATTTATGCATTTCACTCAGTGCTCTAAGAAAGTCAAAGTAAACAAACGATGGACTTCAAAAAAGGCTATTCGGGCTTCCAGCCGGGTGGTCTCCCTCCATTCTCCATTTGTGATGGACTTTACCATAGAATAATGAGAGTATTTAACAATGAAAAGCAGTATCTCTCTCAATTGAAGAGAGACGATACACTTCTTGCGACTATTGTTATTTGAAGTTCATAAACTGAGATGACTGCAGCTATTTACTTCAAAGCAACAATAAGCTACAAGCAGATTAGTAAAGGACGGAGGTATCTATTTTCAGAGTATCTTAATCATAATTTACATATACGAACTTCAAGCGAATTGGTTTAAATAGGTATAAACTCCTTATAATTGTACGTATTTTTTCTGACAATACTGACGGGTATAGTAAAGCAACCGATGTCCAAACAACTTGATCACAGTCTTGGGAAAGTTGTCCTTCAAGGGGAAGCGTATCCCCTGCGTCACTTTTTTCAGGAAGAGTGATCTATTTCGCTCTCTGAGTAGGCAATGCCCGGATCTCTGGGTCTTGCAATGAATTTTATATGGTTTCCTCCTCGAAGGGACATTATAAGAAACGGATCTTGGATCGAAGACTCTATCTCGTCACCAAAATGCCGAAACCGTGACATTGCTTTTTTGTGCTGGCCCCCACTTAATTTCCTCGCTTCTCAAAAAACCGCTCATCCATCACTGCCGTCAATTCGTCCTCTGCGTGCCGGAATTAGTTTATTTTCATGCTTATCATTCGTATTCGGGAGAGAAAGCGCTCGATCTTGGTGTGAAATTATTCTGAAGCTGGACGCGTATAAATAAATATTGAAGATGGAGTTTTTCCTTCAAGTTCTTGCGATTCAATTAGCATAGTTTTAGATTTCCATGTATGAATATTTCCCGCGGGTTTTAATAACTGACATTTTTCGTCGATCAAGTTTTATCGTAGCGGTTGATTTAATGATATTTAAGTAGCATTTTACGAATAATAGATGCTGTGTGTCTACTCAGCATCTATATTTTGGCAAAATAAATGCATGTTATTTAATTGAGGAAAAGGTAGCTAATACTGTCATCAATTCACCAAAAGAGACAACGCGTTGAAACGTTACTCAGATGTTAAGCGAATTAAGCTGGGAGCCGCTGGAGACTCGGAAGCTGCACGCTAGACTTAGATGGCTTGAACTATTGAGAATGGATATCTTCAAGAGCGACAAGGAGAACATAATATTAGAGCCGCACTATATTTCCAGGTCCGACGGAAGCGATAAATTAAGAGAGATGTTTTGCCGAAAGGATAGACATGGGAATTCGTTTTTCCCCCGAACCATAAAGGACTTAAATAGATGCTAGTCCTAACTTCGTTGGGGCACTTCATTTTTATGTGTAAGCGGCTGGTATAAATCGTTAATCGTAATTTCCGTAGAGCACTTACTTCCACTTAGAGCATTTGTAAACGGCTGATACCCTAACACCCCCTCCCACACCTCTTTTAAGCGGCTTGCGGGGTATTATGTAGGTGTAAATGTAGAAGAGTGGACAGGAGAGAGATATTAAATGAACGTGAATGAATTTAGGCAGAATACTTCTCGTCAGTACCGCTACATTAAATTAATTTGGCTAGAAAATAAATCCATCTTTGTATTGGGTAACAAATGGTTTTCATTCAGTTATAGAATTCAAATTATATAAATATATGGTATATTATTAATAAGCTTCAGAGAAAGAACGAACGAAGAAATTTTACATGCTTTGACGGCATGAAATAAGAATCACATTTATTAAAAAAAGGTAAATTGGAGAGCAGTGGAGGTGCGAGGAAATAAAGCGATAGTAAAATGCTCAATTGTCTCCACTCCGATGCAATTTCAATTTAGATAGCAAGCGGAAATTTTTCAACTATCAAAAATCGTAGAAGTTTTTTCCCGATGAAACTATCCTGCGATATATATTTATGTGCGCATAGTATAAGTGTCTGGGATGTAATGGTATATCTACGTGGGGAAATGGTTAAGATAGCAGGGGGAAATTTTTAAAATCTGCAATCGCAGGAATTTTACCCCGAGACTATCATGTGATATTAATATCGCATGATAGTCTCATTTGGGAAGTTATGATAGCCTCATATTAATTATGTATGTGCCAATAGTAAAAATGACCGGGATGTAATGCAATTTCTACGTGGTTAGTTCGTAGTGGACGTTGAGGAATTGCTGTGTCCATGAGAGAACATCGGTGTGGGGTAAGGGGATGAGGGGGTGAGATTTGGATGAAGAGGGGATGAGAGCAGTGGTGGGCATAGTTTGGGAAAAGAGAGGAGTTGGATGCTATGGGAGAGATAAGGGACTCGCCAAGTCCCAAGTCACGCACTGCTGGAGTTTTTTGTCGTCCTAAAGAAGTCGAGCTCGTATTTGTGGAATGGGAAAACTGGAAGGGCCAAGGGTGTGTATGTGAAAGAGTGAGGAAAAAAGGTTGGGATTGAAGTGAGGATGAAAGTGAGAAAAAAGTGTTAGATGGACTAAGGAGAGAGACCAAGCAGAGGTCGTAGGCGAGGGAAAGAAATGAGGCGATGGACAAAAAGTTTTCGCCTTTCTCTCGTGTACGAGAGAAACCCTTGCGTAACCCTATGATATTCATTCGCACTCTCATCCTCAGATACGAGATGGTATCAATGAAGTGAAGTTCTGCGAAGTTTTCTGCCGGTGAACGAAAAAAATGTGGTTTGAAAACGGCTGCATGTTTTGCTGCTGGTGATAGTCATCGAATTTAGCCAATTGTTCAATTTCCGTCGTTTTCACGTTGGCCCGACAGCAAAGGATTCGCTTGTCGAAAGTGTGAAAAAATACCATGTGTAACTATTACTTCCCACCAAGAACTCTCGCATGTCTTCTTTTCTGCATGCTAAAAATGCATAAAAATAGAATTATGTAGCTGAAAAAAATGTTAAATACCAAATGAGGTGAATTCCAGCGAATCTTTATGCTGGTGAACGAAATAATGTGGTTTGACAACAATTGCATGTTTTGATGCAGGTGATAGTGTTCCGTCTTTCAAACCAATTAAGTAAATTTTTCCGTTTTCTTTGTTAATCATCAGACGCGTTAGCTCGATAGCAATGGAACTGCTTGTCAAAAATGTGAAAAAGTACGAAGTGAAACAATTATTTTCAAAATACAAGCTTGTTGATCACAGGAAATGAATCCTGAAATCAGGGATTGGATTATTAGCCGACTCCTATATTAACACTCTTCAATGGAATTATAAATTACTTCAATGTGGTGGACAAGTTATGATTGTCAGCTGTATGCCATCAGAAATAATTTTGACAAAAGGTGGTATAGTTATGATTGTGTCGTAATTGGTTTCTATATTAAGCCTTGGGATATATTTCACCCTATATGGTCTTTTTAATAATTTTTCAGACTTCTCATATTACGTTACGCTAGTATGTGAATGTTTAGCTTTGATTTTTAACATTTTTTGTAACTGCCTTTGTATGTTTTATGTAAGTATGCAGAAAAATGGACAGGCGAAAGTTCTTAGTAGGGAAACAATTTTTTTGCTTAAAGAAACTAAATGAGATTGATCTGGTGTACTGATAGTAAAAGTCCATTTATTTTTGTGCCATTAATTCATCATATTGGTTCCGATTTATGCAATTGATCGCTGGATAGTTGATATTATCACGACTGACAATGAATACTTCGCGATCTAGGAAATACTCGAGTAGATAGGGATTACTTCCCCCTTCGTAGTTGTGTATGATAGTCCTTAGCGTGATGACTTAAAAGAAAAATACTCAGTAGAAGAACTGTTACAGATAAAAGAGCTTAGAAAAAACTGCTATAATAATTCGTAGCAGTTAATGATGTCTCTAAGTTAGTTCCACTGGTATTCTATAGAAATATATCCAGTCACAGAGCAAAAAAAAAACGATGTTTAAGTGGTTACTGTTGGATGCTGTTATATTTCGATCAAATATCCAAAATGTTACACAGGTTTGAGAAATTATGTTATGGGCAAAAAGAGAAAGAAATTCTGTTTAAGTAGTTACGCATGGGAGGCCTCTAGGAGATAACCAAGTCGGAAGAAATATTTGGGACACACATTTAATCTGTAATATAATGATGATACTGGTGGTTCAAAGTGCGCCAAAATTATCTTCTGGACCTTCATGGGGAAATGTCATAAAATTCCAGAACCATTTCGTCATTGAAAGAGAAAATTCAGGGCTAAACATGAAGTGATAATGCATGTCCAATAGTTATTTTCGTTTGTGTACCGGGATTAACCTATTTCCTGTTTCTTTCTTGGCCAGCACATTCAAATTTCTTATAATAGTAAAAAAAAATCGTCTTAAAAATTAAACCAAAGTGATGAACTTTGGCTTTTTAAACTGGTAGTGATTTGGAATGTTCTAGATAATTTTAGTCTAAAAATTAACTAGCATGAAGCCTTTCTTGGCAACATTGACACGTTACATAGAAAAGTTTACTGTGTGTTTGATTCTGAAGCTCTTCATAATTTGTTGTGAAGAAGGTAAGTTAAACTCCATGGTCATGACTTTTATCATCATACTGCAGGTAATTAAAATTCCGATTCAGACTAAATCATATGGCATTCATGCGTTGTATATTGCGAGTGCATCTGATTCCACCTCTAATCACGGATTTCGTGAAGGTTAAACATTCGTTTTACGTCAATTTATACTAAATTACTCTGCATTTATAATTATGCTTCAACCTGTTTTAGATTGGAGGTGTGCACTGTTGTGGATAACATTGCTGTTTATGTGGGCAGGTATAAATACGCATATGTTCTGTATTATTGACGCAAAATTTTTCTGAAAATTTACGCTCGGGTGAAATGTTGTGCTATTTAATAATATTAGTCGAAAACTCCTTAGAGAGAGAATATTGATGTCAGAATGATGGAGAAGGAGAAAGGTAGAAGTGATCATTCATTTGAAAATCTTTGTTCTTCAGAAAAAGAATGAGGTGCATGCAAAAACGGAGGAAAAAACCGATAAAAATTCATGCGATACAATACAAATGATGGTTCTAACAATCCTTCAATTTCCATGGCCGAAATCCGCAGCTTCTGATTGCATTCCCTCCCGTCTCTACCCCGTGGGTCCGAATCGTGGAATTTTCAGCGCTTCTCCGCTGTCGAAGTGATTTAAAGCCGAGTGTCAGGTCAATAAATCCGGGGAGGGATGTTTTGACTGCCACCGCGGAAAGCAAACCCAACTGCTCACTTTATGACGAAACTCGATCCTGCGTCCGCGTGCGTGAAAACGAAACCCAGGGACGATGATCTCGCGTGCGTGCCGTTGACGCTATAGAGTTCCAAGATATTTCGCTCTGTGGACACCGCTGGGCCCTTCTCCGGTAGCTTCTTATCTAGACGAAAAATTCCTTACGGTGAGCGATGGATGCATATCATTTTAAACGCTTTTTCTTAACTTGCTACTTCTATTTGACTGTTTCATGGGTGGAATCTTGTAAATGATTTTTAACCCACTTTCCATTGTCGAATGGGCTTGAATTTTTCAGTACAGATCAAAACCAGATGACAATGCGTGTTTACCCTATCCCTAGGGATTTAGAGGCAGTTATATCTAAATTTTTCGGCGATTAACATTTAAACTTGGAATAAAATTTATTCACGCTGGCAAGAGAATTCCTTGAGGTAGATAAAGCGCATGCGATGTTTTGCGACATCGCGACGTCAGGTGTGAATTACGTGATTTCGCAAGGATGATAAAGTTTCATATTTTATCAACTATTTTTATTGTGATTGTGTGATTTATAATGGTGAGTGGCGATATTGTCAAATGCTCTACTACCATCTTTTTTAATCTTTTTCGGAAAAAGGTTGTTTCCTTGATGGCGGATTAATGGAAGTTTTCATTTAATCAGTTTAAAAAATAATTTTAAAAATAATTAAGATTTTCTAAAAGCCACTGATTTAGGTTCATAGGATCTCACAAGAATCATAGCTGAGAGATGTAACATACCACAAAGGTGCCACGGAAAGTCATGAACCCTGAAACAACGATCGTAATTCACCTCTGATGCTCGATTCAGTAGTGTTGTATTTGTCTTTAGCGGCGATCTAAGAAATTAATTGTGCTGTATTTCTATAAAAATGACTTTATCGAACTGAGTCATGATATAGCCATAGCTATTCATGAAGCCGAAATACAACTACGACATTACTGGAATTTTTGTAATCGTAATAAGGGAAATTAAGATGCTAACAAACTGGACTAATGTGTGATGAGAGTAAAAAAAAACTGTTAATTTTTTTTCGCCCGTTAATGGTAAGAAGCGCAGAAATGATGTTGTGAGGCGCGTGTTCGTTTGGTTGAAAAAAATTGTATATCGCGATAGATTTCTTGTTTCCAAACAAGCACCCTTCAGAATTTTTTTAGACCAGCGTATGTCACATGGGTGTTGAACTTAAGCTATTCCAATCGAAATGCATTCATTCGTTCGATTATATGCTTCATTTCTCTCGCTCAACGCTTTGAAGAGTTCATTTGCTGATAGAAGCGGCACACGGAGGCACTTCACTTGGTCGAAATGACATCAATCTGCACGACCATTCGATTTTGTCGCGAAGATTACCAAAGTTTTGAAGGGTCAAAAGAATTTTAGCACTTCAATTGACGGGAAGGGGTTGAGATGTAGTTAGAGGCTGGAATAGAAGATTGCGAATAAGTTGATTGTCGGCCTCGGTGACGCCGGGGTAACATCTCCGACAGCCAACCTAGAGGTCGCGGGTTTGAATCCCTCCTGGGTGGGTTAATTACCATCCAGGGCATGGATGTATATGATTATTAAAACGCAAGTATATTGTTGAGAAAGGACGTAATTGTCCTAAATTCCCTTGAAATAAACGGTGACATTATTATAGATATAAGATGAATAATGCCCGAGAAGGTTCTTTTTCTCAGAGAACATTCTTCAAACCGGAATTAAGTCATCACATCAAATTATAGCAGCTGTTAAGTCGCTCTAGCTTTTCAAACGTAGTTTATGCTGAAGATCATATTTATAATTCATTCAATTTCAGTTCAGAATTGTTAGTTATACATTAATTTAATAATTTGAAAAAGTTATGACATAAATGATGACGAGAGTAAGAAACGATGTGAATAATACACACGCTCGCGTCCTAATTTGTAATATCGGTTGCTATATGAGTTATTATTTCGAGGACTTGTGGAGACAGTGATCCTTGTTCTATGCTCATTGGAAATTTAATTCAATTAATTTATCGTTGGCATTAATACGAACAAAATCTATAGTCATCTTAATACTTTAAGCTATCCTCTTTGGCATAACAATCCAATTTAAGGCATAACAGCGTGAAGTGTAATGCCTTAAATTGGCAGGTTTCTATCTCCCTAGCCGTCTCCAGTCTTTACTTTTCAGCCATGCGGTTTTACACCAGAAAAAGATTTTGAGCATGCGGTTCTCTACCTAGAATCTTCTACAATATATTACTATGTGGTAAGTATGCGAAGAGTTAGACGAAAAATTGACAAAAGAAACATTCTCCAACAAAAATTTACAGTTCCATTTTATTTACTCCACTGTTAGCGGAGCTGTTCCCCTTTGTGGGTTGTACCAGTGACCCTTGGGAAGAGGTTCAAGAGGAATGAGTTAACAGACTCCTCACTCTGCCCACTCAATTTCCTATCTTTCCGAACGGCGGCGCCCCGCTACGGAAGGGTTGATTGGAAATCAAGTGCTCATATCTGCCCGAAATGACAGTTGAAGAGCGTCGTGGGAGGGTGTGTTCGTTGACGGACACAGACCGTGGGGGACACAGACTCGTTGTTTAGTCGGGGTTGACCCCTGGTGGATGAGGGGAAACTACTATGGCGGATGAATTCTCTGAGGTGATTGGATTTGCTCTGCAGGGGCTGGTTGGGAATAGTATCGTAGATGGGTTGGCTTTATGACTAGACTGCGGGGAACCCCAAGTCTATTTTACATAAGTGTCTGGTGCAGAGGAAGATAGGTCTCTATGTGCCTTCAGGATTATCTCGCTCCGATGATTGGATTTGAAGGAGGACGTGGTCATCATCTGATCTGCTCCATCGTGGTGACTTTTTTTGCAGTTTTTGTTTCTAGAGATGGCGAGGGCTCCAGAAATCGCATAATGTCTTTAGATCGAAGGAAGTTAATAATTTGGGTTCCCTGAGCTAGGAAGGTGGTCATTTTATATTACTGTATTATTATTTTACTGAATTTTTTAAATGGAATATGCAGTGAGCTTGCAGGTTCATAGATACTACAAAAACGTGGCTACAGTCCGGCCGCCGAGAGTTGTCCGTTGACAGCTAGAAGGGGTAGGAGCAAGGTTGCTAGGCAAGAAAGGGGAACGCCCACATCACATGTAAACAAAAGGGATCCGTGAAGAAAGCAGCCAAGAGGGACGACGAGCGTTAAGGATCCAAAGAAAGAATCCTTTGTTTTGGCGATTCGCAGAAAGGGCTTGTTTTGGTGGTTCAGGCTTGTTTCAGTGCTTCATGCACATGTGACAACGTTGTTTGACTAGGCGAGGGTGTGAGGTGCATTTTGGGGACAGCGATTGGTTGCAAACCAAGTTGGCGCATGGTTCTCCTTCTAAAGTGCCATCGGACAACTCTCGCCGGCTGGACTGTAGTCATGGAATGTGACTCGTATAAACATAGGATTGAGACTATAAGGCCCCCTTTCCATGCAGTATATGTTGTGCACAGACAAAATTATTATAATTTTCACATAATATTAGCATTCAGCTAAAATTCCAGGGTTCAAACTACCATGAGCACTTCTGACTCGCTTTTGATATTCGTTTAAACATTAATAAACATTTTATTATTCCTATCATATTAATCTATACATTTTTTCCCCATAAAGTTTTCAACGCCTTGCACAACGAACGAAAGGGAAAGAACGATTATTTTTAATCACGCCCTTGGTTGGGTGGGTATCAGCAAGGTACGTTCTCTTGAGACAAATTCTCACTATCCTCCAGGGTTGTATCCGCAACTGTCAAGAGCGCGTTTGCGAATTGTAATCACACTGCCATTAGATAGCTCTATGAATTTTCCATTGAATAGCAATGATTTTCGTGCAACTTGTGTATTATTGCTAGCTGTGGAAATCATTTTAGTATGTCTCTCGTTTTATCCGTGGATATTAGCGGCGACTTTTTCGTCCTTTTTATTTTCGTCCGCTAAATCGCGTGAGATAACAGTGGTCATTGTTTATTGTGGTCCGAGAATAGATCTTTGAGATTTGATTGACTTGGTTATCGACACTACACTTCTGATTTCTCGGAATTCAGAAGGTGATTGCCGCACGAAAGTATACGGAAAACTCATTCTTATTTTCTTATTTGGTGTTCATATTTTTATTTAAATAAAAGATGGTAGTACTTTTTCACAATATTTTAATGCGTACGACGTATTTCGGCTCACACAGCCATCATCTTGTACAAGATCCCGGTTTTCCGTGGTTCTTCCCACGCGTCGTTATTCTACAGTTATACCTTGAGTCCTCCTTCCACCTTGGGTTTCCCGTATCACCTTAGCTGTATCTTTTCTCACTGTCTCCACTCTGTACGCCTGTTTCCCACCCCTTCTTCAGACATGTGACATCCTCACCCACCCCTTTCACAAAGGTATAAAGGTGATGTTTATATGTAAGATAGTGTCTTGTACCAGATGATGGCTCTGTGATCCGAAACGTGTCGTAAGCATTAAAATTTTGTGGAAAAGTGCTACCATATTTTATTATTTTTATATACGTTAGTGGAGTTTTATAATAAAGTGCACAAATAACCATTTGTGTTTTTTACCATGGATGTATCGCATTTCCACCAAGTAAAGCTTGAAAAGATTTTATACGAATCTTTCTTCTACTGCCGCATTATTAAATAATGAATCATACACTTTTTGTGTGTTTTAATCATGAGCTTGGATGTCACTCTTTAAAAAGCTGTGCTTTTTTTTCTCTCAAATTTTCATTTCGGACCACGCGTCGCACGACTCTCTGCCCGCACGCGGACTCTGGTCCGGCACGAATTCCACTCCCCAACCCCTTCCCCGCATTCTCGGTGCGTGACCGTACGTTACGCTGGTGCGTGACCAGCGCCATCAGCGCCTCGCCTTCCCCCGCGCCCGATAGCCCAACTACGCGTCCGAGTGCCAACCCTGCTCTGGCCCTTTACTTCCCCGCAATCCCTCTTCTTTTTATTAGAATTTCCCACATTCCCTCTCTTTCTCTCAGGGTTTCATTCCCTTCCCGACCTGTCCCGCAGAGATTTATGGACTCGCTTCCCCTCCTCGTTTTCGCCGTGTAGTAAGAGACCCCCGGCTCTCGAAGTGAATGAGACAGTGCCTGGGTTCGTGAACGAGAGAGAGAAGGCGAAAGTGAGGTAGTATAAATGTATGGAGAGGTGGAATTCTGTTGGTGTTGCTGCGAGGAAGACTTCAGGGTAATCCAGGATCCAAATCTATGGAGTGGCTGGAGGATCAGGGTTACTCTCGGGTTTTTCGAGGCGGGTAGGTATTATGAAAATTTGAAATTAAAGGTTGTTTCACTTTTCCACAATTACTTAATTCGCACGACGCGTTTCGGCTCATGGGGCAATCAGCTAGTACAAGACGCATTAGTACACGAGAATGCTACATTAACATCCGGATACCCCACTCAGGGTAATCCAGGATCCAAAATCTATGGAATGTCTGGAGGATCAGGGTTACTTTCGGGTTTTTCAAGTTGTGTAGGTATTATGAAATATATGAATGTATGAAAAAGTACACAATCGTAGCTACTGGACTAAGGCGTAGATTGACATGAAATTGTACTTTAACTTTTAAATTTACTTTATCTGCCACTGTCCGACAGGGTCCGATGCATTAACAGTCTACAAAGCTAGTTTTAGAAAAGCTGAGAACTGGATTTTGGACACTGACGTTGCTATGTGTCAAACAATTAAAGTTCCTTATACATTACAGTTCATTAAAAAAATTGCGTACCTTCAATACACGAGGAAAAAGAACCAAATGATTTTAAACATTTCTATGCCATCGTTGTCGTATTTATCCATTGAAGGTCGTGTTCTCCGCCTACGAAAGACGGTTATACCATTGAGTAATAATATAACGCTTTATAATTATTGACATCTGAAAACGCGCAATTTTATCACGGAAAAAGCAATTTCTCAAAGGAGATAAGACTCACAAGTTACAATAAATTTTCAGAGAATCATATTAAACGAGGCGTGAACGATAATCTAGTTTTACTCTTCGTTTACATCGCTGGAAGCGTTTGATGAACGTTCACGGGACCGCGGGTAACGAAGCACCAAAGTAGCTAGAACTGCACTCCGTTCATTCATATTTGGGGAGCTGTTGAGCGTGTGTGGAATTCAGGGATCTCGGAGCGTAATCGGGAAGTAATGTGAGATCCTCGTAGAGAGCTCTCCGATTACGCTTCCTCTAAAGAGATTTTCTTAATATTTGTTCGTATTTTTGGTATGCTCTCTGCAATGGAAAGCAAAATAATAATAATTACTTACTTTTCATACAATTTAAAGCATCGAATACATTTTTAATTGTTTGCTTTGTATTTCCTTCTGTTTTTGTAAAGTTTTTTTGGAAAATGTGAAATGCAATTCAAGGTGAAATGATGATATAAAACTAGATCAACATTAGTTAAAAGGTAGTAAGTCATATAGTTCATTTTTGCGGAATCAGTTTAGAAACATCGAAATATCAATATTATGACGATTTACCTATTTGATTGTCGATTAAAAATTAACCACTCACACTCATACATGAAGTGTAGGTCATTAATTCACGCAGATGAAAAGTGTTTGTGGTGCATGAAAATATACTGGTAGCAGTAATTCTGTGATTTTAGATTATCGGTAGACGAAACCGATTATAAAACACTTGTATTATAATTATGATTAATTATAATACAAGTGTTTTACATAAAATTAATTAATATAACAATCGATTATGTACGGCTGATTTTATTGTATCAAGTCAAACTTTTGTGGAATATAAAAACTGCAATCAAAGAATTTATTAGAGTTGAGGAGTTTACCAAAATGTTATTTTTTTCTTGCTTACCAATTTTTCTTTGCTTGACAGTCAAATACTCCCAAATTCAACTAACGCATCACGTTTTGGTTAACGATGACCAGGCATTTCTAAAAATCTTTGCAATTTAATGCAATGAATCCAATTTTATTTTGTTTTCTTTGTGCTCCTCTATTTTTATTTTTTCTAAAAGCTTTTTTATGGAAAATGAGAAATTCCATTCTTGGTGAAATGTAAATATAAAATTAGAGTAGCCTGAGGTAGGGAAATGGTATAGGCAATGGTAAATGGTAAAGGTAGTCAGTCAAATGGCTTCTTCTTGCGTTTCTTTTTTAGAAAACCTCTGCGTTTTATTGCCAGCACGAATGAGGAACGTAAAGAAGATGAGCTTTTAGAGGCAGGAACCTTGTCGTGAGGGTTTCCTGGCTATATCATCTCCTTTGCCTTCTTCTTTTTGCGTGTCTTCATTGCCCGAGTTGCATACTGCCCTGATATCTTGCATCTGCACTTAATGAGGAAAGTTTTTTTATGAAATAAGTTATTATACAACAACGTAATTGAGACAAAACAGGAAGTGAGCAATCTTGGCGCTTTATTGATGGAGTTTTCATAGTTGAGATGTAAGCTTGTCTAAGCAGGGGCAAGAAGTTGGAGTGGATGCCACGCGCTTTATAAGGAGTCCGAAGGGGAAAAGAGGGGATGAAAGTTTTTTTTAACAGCGTGGAGGAGGGTTAGGAGGAGTTGATTTACAGCTTGTCTCTCACAATGAGAATGGTTAGAGTGGGTGTGGGGGTGCGCCACCTATAGGCGGCTCCGGGAAATTTACTTAACGCTTGACACAGCCAAGGGAAGTACCTACTCCTCCCATCCACACGGCATAAACCGCGCCTTATACCTCTTCCTTATTCTAGCGACATCATCTGTGACGCCGTTAATTCATTTTTTATCATCGGCGCCTTGGAGAGATTTATGGAGACGTATTCCGTAGTTCTGAATGCGATGCTTCGAAATTAATTCCCTCTGAGCGTTTTTTTTCTCAAAATACGCAAAAATTTGTTTCGTCATATATCTTAGTTTGGGTAAATTGAAGTATTAAAAAGTTCAAGTTGTACAAAATTTTCACACATTTAGAGCAAATTTATTCACATGAGCTAGGCGAATTATTTTGGGTGGGCACCAAAATGCTTTGATGAAAAATAAAATTATAATTAGTACACCAATGAACATTTTCTGATGTATAAATAAACAAGGAAAATCCTGTAATGTGTATGAAATCGGTTCTTGCCACTTCTCTTCGATGCAAGAGAATGACCGTTAAAGTATTCTAATTCAAATCGAAAAATGTTATTTAAACGACAACAGTTGCATAAATAGGCGTTACACCTAAATGTAATGCCATAAATTTGTCACAATAATGTGAAATATCCTGAATTGGAAACATTATTTATTTCTCAATACGTATACACCAAAAACTAACTGCAATAAAACTAAATTGGCAACCCGCAGTATGAGAAATGAATGTTGTGAGCACATTGAAGAGGTTTCTGGAGATGTAAAGGACAGTTCTAAATGCGATGCACGTGCTTCGCAATTAATTACCTCCAGGTTTCTTGGATGGATAATTATTACACTTACATTACATTATACTTACACCATTTATTTTTCAAACTAACCGATTATTTTTTCAAGCTGCGTCACGAATTAATGCTTTGAGTTTTGTTCTTTTCAGCCGAAAAAATTAGTTTCCTATTAAATCTTAACTAGGGACGATAGAATTATTTTAAATTTCAAATAGAAAGACTTTTTACCCATCAAAACAAAATTCACACGAAAATAGCGAAATGGACATGAACATATTACAACTTCTCTCCGATGCAAGGAAATTGCCGTTTAAGTATTCTCATTTGAAACTAGAAATGTCATTTTCCTCAACATATTTACAAATGGAAGTTACAGCAAAAGGCAATGCAATGTAATAGTGTGACAATAATGTGACATTCCTGTATTGGACTCACTATTTTTTTCCTAGTAAATATTCACTAAACTAACTGCAACAAAACTAAATTGGTAACCCGCACTATGAAAAATGAGCGTTTTAAACCTACTGAAGAGCTTTCTGGAGATGTAACTGGTAGTTTTGAATGAGATGCGTGCGCTTCATAATTAATTCTCTCAATGAATTCTCATTCTCAATTCCTCAGAGAGTTCAGAGAGCTCGTTTCATAACTCCTGTTTTGTCAGTTAGTTTTTGGTATATATTATATATATGTATTTACCTAATATGTATTGGGAAATAAATAGTGTTGATAGATTAAAAAGTAAACTTAGTTGTGTTCCACGCGGTATTTATTAAAAACTCAACCGGTTTCGACCTTTTCAGGCTATGATAAAATGTTGAATTATATTCCTTGTGCAGGCTTTCGCAGTGTAGCGAAAAATCAGTGGAGAGGTTTACGGGGTTTAAACCGCATGTGTCCACCTCCGTAGACGACACTGCAAACACGAGTAGAAATTTTAGGTTTTGCGTTGACATGCAGCGAACGTTTTATGCATCACATTAGCAAATATTTAGTTTACCTTGAAAACAGCCTCGTATTTCTCGTACTTTCCTTTTTTAGCAATCAGTATTTATTCTCGTGAATAACCAACTTCCGCAAAGACCGATTTTCTATCCCCGTTCCCAGTCTATCATCAGCGGATACCGTGCCGTGACGTCACGCTCCGATAACGTCGTGTTTTCAAACAGCCAATGAAGACTATTATTTAAAGACTAAGAACTCAGCTAAAAAAATAATAAATCCGCGAAATTTTTGGCGAGTACATTTGAGGTGGGGACCTTCTTATTCTAGTACTTTAAAAAAATTATGCATGTTCCCCATTGAGTGTAGAATAGGGTCGTTTCCTTCATCAAAGAAAACGAAAGGTATTGATTGCGATTCGTTACCCACCATTAGTGCATTCATAATATTCAAATTATTTGGTTTTAGAAATACCGGTTTAGACTAATGGCAATGGTCAATTTTTATCCTCATATGAAAAAGGCCAGATTGGCGCCCATGCGATGCCACTCCACATGACGTCACAGGGACCTAGTTTCTATACGAGTAGATAGGAGTTATACATCGTCTGAGATTACCAATGCATGCATGAGGTACAGAGCTCAGGGAAACGTCTTAATAACCACTTATTAAAACTGGCTAAGGTCGGAAAGTTTTCCTCGTTTGATAAGGTATTAATAATCCTCATTTAAGCCAAGCGTTACCAGCTAGCAGGGTACTCTGCTACCTGCTAGCATCCTGCGTCGTTTCAGCGCTCAAGGCCTCGCCCCAAGGTCACCTCACTTGCGGCAGCGGGAACCACAACGACGTCACACGGAGTTTTCCCGGCATTCATACGTAGCCGTCGCGTTTTCACGCGCTTAAAAATTTTCACTTTTCATTTAATCGCGAAAAATAGATATCGACATTTAAAAATCTAAATGCGTGAAATACGTACTCCAGGAGTAATAATCTTTCAATTTAGTCAATAAAAAATAATAGGAAACCACCCTATTGCGTCAAACCAATCCTAGGATACTTGACTAGTGATAATGATGTACGGTAGGAGAGTATTTGATTTCTTATCCTCCCTAGAAATGATGAGGAAAACTTAGTCTAATTTTTCGCTCCTCGGTGGAGGCTTGGACACCAAGGATGAGCTTTTTAAGTGGCCACGCTGCTGTTGCGGCTGTGATTTCGTATTCCCTTTCGATTCGCTACCGTAGCGAGTGGTGTGGTCTTATTAGCCCGGATGGAAGAAAGTTACCGCTGCTTTCCCCGTTTACCCGTATGAAAAACAACGGGGAAGAATCCTCCTCTGTTCATACATCCGGGGGAAGGAGGGCGTGGTCCTCTCCGGGAGAAAAATATAAAGGTCCCCACTCGCTTTGTTCTTTCTGCCTCGCGCGCTTCGGGAAGCTTGTCTGAGGGGTCAGAGGATGACGCACGTGGGATACGATGAGGAAGGTGTAGGATTAAAAAATAATAATTATGCTGGTGGAGTCGAATAAGAGAGGGTTCGCGGCTAGACAAAAGTAGGTGGTAACAGGTAGGCGGGAAGATGCGAAGGAAACGTACTCGTTCAATATTAGTATCATTGATTGTGGGCGTCAGCAACCATCTGGTGTTCATTGATTAGCTGGAAACAAAAGTTGTTTATTAGGGTTTATCAGTTTATAGCAATGCAAAAACATTTTTGGCATTTATCATCTGAGCCTCTACCATTGAAGTTCATCTGGAAGACATTTTTTGTTACTTAACTATACGCACAATATTCCGATGGTAATTCTGAAGGTGATACCACCAACAGGCCTCTGAGGTCAGCCTTAAAGCTCAAAAAGTAGTACTAGTATTGTATCTATGATATTTTAAAATGTATACATTGTTTAAGGAGAAATAGATATAAAAATACGACATATATCATTGAGCTCCCTCATGGTGCCTAAATAATATCGATGATGAAAATCTCCCTCGAAAACATTGATAAGGATGGTTTTTAGGCGATGTATAAATTTAAAAAGTTCCTTAAAAAAAGACTGTTTTCATTTTTATGATTCTATAGCTAGAAATTAGATGACTAAAGATGCTTAAACTTTATTGAGAATGTAGACAAAGTCTGCGTGGATTTGAAAAGTTTAATTTTCATTTTGGTCTCATGTCATTGAAATTGCGTGTTTAGTCTTGACCTTACTGCACAGTTTGACTGGGTTAAATGTCAGTTACAATGTTGTCATGTGACATCTTCATTCAACTTCATCGCTTTGAGTCGCTATTAGACATTATTTATTACTGGGATGTTAATTTCGGAGACTTATTACCGTTATTTTATTTTTAAAAAATCAATAGAACTTACTGATCAATGGCGTGATGTTTTGATGCACCAATAAAACATAACTAGCCGGAAGTTGCGAGTAGAATTTGTATGCGTTGACTTTTATATTGTATCCTTTCTTGAAATAGAATTTAAATTCAAGTACCCTGATTGGATGAATCAGCGCATTCTGTGAGAGGGATAATGAAGAGGAGAGAAAAAACTGAGTGGTGCGGGTTATGGGAAAAAGGCACGAATATTACAATTGAGGACCAAGTTTGTCTTTAAATGTGTTGTTACCCACAGCGCATTTAAATGGGTTTACAAAAGTCGCCACTCGCGTCGCTGACGTACGAAGTGATCCTAGTTTCACGGGGAAATAAAGTATGATTAGGGTTGTTAACCGAAATTTATAAACATAATGATGTGGTCCTTCAAATCTACGACTTTTCAAACTATTCCTCGTAACAGGGTAGTTTCCTTCGTCAAAGCGATTCCACTCCACGTGACGTCACAGAGACCTAGATTCTATATGAGTGGTCTGAAGTTTTACATCGTCTGAGATTGCCAATGCATACATGAGGTACAGAGCTCAGGGAAACATGTCTTAATAATCTCCTATTAAAAATGCATATGGTCGGAAAGTTTCCTTCGTTTGACAGGGTATTTATAATCCTTGTTTAAGCCAAGCGCTACCTGCTAACAGGGTACTCTACGCTACCGCTATGCTCGGCAGCAAGCAGCCTGTATAGTCGCGGCGTTCATAGCCTCGCACCCAGGTGGCCTCACACAGTAGCCGCCAGACGTCACACGGGCTTTTCCCAGCATTCATAATTAGCCGTCGCGTTTTCGCGCACATGAAAATTTTCACTTTTCATTAAATCGCGAAAAATAGATATCGTCATTAAAAAATTTAAAAGCGAGAAATATGTACTCCAGGAGTAATAATCTTTCGATTTAGGCCATAAAAAATAATAGTAAACCACCCTATTGCAAGCAAATTGCATTTGAATTTGCACTGAAACAATTTCCCAATATTGTAAAAAAAAGTGGATCGCATTGCACTCATCACCGCGTCGCGGACGACATATCTGAAAACCGATTAAAATGCGAACGAAGTGTCAACAGGAATCAGCCTTCCGTGGGTTGAGGTGATTCGTCAATTTCATATTTTTTCAATGTTATTCCTGGCAATTACAAACATAATAATGCAAAATATTGGAAAACAGCTGATCGCATAGCACTCATTACCGCGCCGGGGACATTTTTTTAAAATTAATGGGACTGATTAAAATGCGACCGAAGTGGCAACAGAAATCAACCCTCGATGGGATACAATTGGGCCTCCTGTATGCAGTCTGTTTGAGAAAAGGCGTGAGAACATTTGAAATTTTAGGAGCGGAACAGGGCAAAAGGAAAGGAAGGGCTTGTGGCCTCGTGGTAGTGGATGCGAAGGAGGAAGGAATTTGTCCCTCATGAGTAGCCTCCCGGAGGATTTACATGCGAGCAGTGAAATGGTTGTTATGTCTGGCGTGTCAGGACTTTTAAAACTGTTCCAGTCTTGACACGCGGTCGAGTGGTTGGCTCGCTTGGTGTTCACGGAAAGATTTAGTGCACGAGGAAGCAGAGAGGAGGCGGAAGAAGAAGGAGTAGTGTTTAAAGAATCTAAAAATAGTGCAGCTTCATCTTCTGCGCTGTCTTTTTAAGCGAGGCTCATTCACCGACCCGACTAACTGCCTCGTTTGTCGCGGTAGCATAGCGGTGCGCTCCGGGCGGTAAATAAAGAAAAGTGCACCTCGTGCCGGCTGGCGTTCTTCACTTGTTTTTTTTTCTCTTCATCCATCTCCCTCCTCCCTAGACGGAATGTCTGGTCTCGAGACCTATTTAAACATCTCTCCTGATGCAATCATCCCGTGTGCATCTTCGTCGTAATCTCTATCCTAAATGTGGATTTTGCCATAGGAAATTGCTTGCACTATATGAGGTTTTTTTCGTTCGTGAGTTCTTTTCGTAAGGCCGATCCTGGCGAGGTTAGTTGAAATGGAGAAGCAGTATTTCCGAGCCCACGGGTTGCGGAGGGGTGTTATAGATGAGTGGACCAGGAGTAAAGATGCATAGTGAATTGGGGATGGATTTAATGATGAAAAAATGTTGGTCAAAATCGATTTTTCGTGCAATCGATTTTTTTATTGTTTGTTGTTTGATATATGACTTTCAGCAAAAATCGAAATTTGAACCAATGTGAACCATCCATTGATCGAATACAATCGACGGTTATTTATAAATAGCTTGTAAAAAAACATTTTTATAATAAATTCAAAAAACGCTCAAAATAAAATTTCGAGATACAGAACCAGTCCTAAAAAATCGATTTTAAATAGAAATGAATAGTTCGAGTTTTCCACAAAAATCGGAACTTGAACCGAAAGGTCGATTAATCGAAAATAATCGACGGCTCTTTTCTTTAAATTCAGTTTGTACCAAAAATGTTTTAATTAAATTCGATAAACACTCCAAATACACATTTGAGGTGTAGAAACAAATCCAAAAAATCTACTTGGAATGCATTTGTGAATTATTGGTAGTAAAAATTTACAAAATACCCACATTTAAGCTTTGGAATCTTCTCTATGAACCATTCGGCTACACTAAATCTTTTAGAGAGATGAACTCAATGCAATGCTTTGATTAATAATCGAGGGTTGCTTTTCAATTTCGCAGGTCTTAGAAAAGTCTTACACATGCGACGGATGACGATATCATAGGCCAGTAGTGACGCTACCCAGGTCAAATGGAATGGTCACGATCGAAGTCGAAAAATCGAGTTCTGACCGAAGCTCGAAGATCGAGGCTCGATCTCGATTTCCTCCATCTTCGGATTTTAAAACGATTTTTCATCGATTGAAATCGAAATCAATTTTTCGATCACTATCTGGACTCTAGTGTACGCATGCCGATTTTCTGTTTGCGCAAACCTCTATGGCCTTCAATAATTGCGTTAACAGCTTGATATTCCTTCTCATTTTGTTTCTAAAATTCATTTAACTACAAAAAAATGTATGTCGGTAGTCGAGTTTTTCGGCAATATTGACATAAATACTTGCAATTTTCCACAGTTATAAAATACATTACGACCTAGATTTCAATGTTACAACATCATCTTCAAGTTAAAAATGGTGTATGGTGCATTCAATCCATACAATTTTTAATTGTGGCCTAACTTTAACTAGTTTAACTCCAGTTAATATTATTACTAATTGAATGCAATCATACCATTTTCATCTTAAAAATGATGAAGTAACATTAAAATCTAGGATTGTGAAAAATTGAAAGTGCTTACTTTAATATGGAAAAAAATCCACTCCATCACGATCGAATCTTCGGATTTTATTTTTCCGGGATATTTTTGGCTATTAATTAATGTATCAACAGTCATAATTAACAATTTATGGACCGGCATCTCATGTATGGCTAGGCAATTTCTGTATACCTCCATATCTGGTGAATTTTATTGAGGAAGAACACATTTGCTCTCGGGAATAAAAACGTTCCGCTTGAGGTTAATCATGCGAGAATGAGCTGTCAGCGCACGGTGCGTGGGAAATTTAATCTCCTGTATTGATAGTAAATACGATGACTTAGTGTGTGTCAAGCATAGCCTGCTGCAACACTTTGATTGAGTTTAATTTATACTCAATGAGTGGTCGAGAACGAGCTTAACCAGAAGGAAGTCCGCAGCTACTTCTACGATTACGTTCGATAATAATGGCGTCATAAATATGTCCCGGGAAAACTAGTTTGGCGATACATGTATTGATCCTCATATTAGAAATAGACCCAAGTTAACTGTATATAAACGCTGTTTTATTTACATGGGGCCAAAATTATTTCATCTACTTCCCGCAAGAATTAAAAAAAATAATAACACATATGTCATGTTGAGACTTGCTAAAGACTGGCTCTTCTCGCTAGAAAAAGTTGAAAATTTATTTTGATGTTATTTACATAAAACTTAATGTATCATGTACTGCATTATTATGTTTTGGCATGCATTTTGTTAATTGATGGTGGCTTAATTCTCGTCCTATGACCTTCGAGTACACCTAAAGCTCCTTCTCTTTTTTCATTGTATTAAGATGTAAAAAAACAAAGGTAGGAGTAATAAATTATTATTATTATATTAACTAATCTAGCTGAATGGAAGGACCAATGGAAAGGTGGAGCTAGTTTTATTTTAAGGTTGTAAATGAAGGAACATTTCTGTAAGTGAAGTTCATTTCAAAGAAAGTACAGCAGAAAAATTCGTATTGAAAATCAATATGCGATTGTTGTAGCAAAATATCTTTTTCTAATAAACGTTGGTGGTATTTTAAGTAGTAATTCAGACATTATAAAGTTGAATATCTAAAAACATTGGGGTTCAATCAAAGAAGTAGCAATGAGATACCATTATCTTCAGGTTTACTGCTTAATTGTATCGCTCTGAATTTCCATCTACTTCGATTTAAGTTATCGGTATACTGTTTCGAAATTACATTTAAATGAACCTTAAATTATGTCTATCTAGATAGATTTTCTGAATAAGAAGCCATAAGCTTTAATATCTTAAACTTAGGGCATATGATATGCGATTTATTTTAATATGCATATGAATTTTATATGCTTCAGAGTTGTAGTTAACAACCAATATTTATCAACCCACCAATACAAATAACCAGACTTTCGCAAAAGTAATAAGGTTTTCCGTTTATCTTCATTGGAGAAGCATTAAGAGTTTTGATCTATCTCTTCTATACATAAGTTTTAAATGTCCTAGATATTAGAGGAACTTAGGTTTTAATCTCAATAATGAGTTGATGGAGTTTTGCTAAGCATGAAGTTTTCAGTTCATCGTTATTGGAGGAGCATGAAGAGTTTTGATCCATCTCTTTTTTATATAAGTTTTAAATATCTCAATTTTAGAGGCGCTGAGTTTTTAATGTCACCGATGTGTTGATAAAGTTTTGCTAGACATAGTTTTGATGAGAACAAATTTATCTCTAATAGCCGTGAAGTATATTTACGAAGAAAAAGAGTTGTAGTTGTCTGTCAGTGAACATAAATCGTGCCTGATTAACTTTTGGTTGTTAAATAAATGGGTCATTCGCATTTTACTAAACATTTCTTATAGCAGCGTCGTATTCTCTTCTTCAATGACAATGGGGGATATTCTTCCCCAGTTTTTCCATTATCACCGCTATTTCGAAGCGAGTTCTCTCTGTGATACATCCCTTTTGTGTCATCATGTGGTGGAAGGACTACTTCACAACAACAACCGTATGATTCACCGAGGTGGTTCCTTGAAATGGCACACGTGCCACATCAGGTACGCCACATTTTTCGGGGGAAAACTAGAGATATGCCAAAAAAAGACGCACTCTTTAGTTAAGTTTTTGTTTTATTTTAAATTTCTCGGGACTTTCCTCCTTTTCGGTCAGCGAGCTTTTCTCCCATGATGCATCGCGGCCATTAGTTTTTGGGTCCACTGCCACTCACCACTTGCAATTCTCTCTCTCTCTCTCTCCTTGACTCCTTTGTCCTCGGCCGTTGGCGAACAAAGGACCATTGCGGTGATTATTTTCCCAGGGGAGGGTTTATATATAATGTGCGGTTGCTCACTCGTGAATAATGCCGGGAGAATAATAAGACGGGGAGATTTTGAGCGCGTCTGCCAGTTTAATTCCGAACGCCAATTTAGACATTTGTTTCCATTTTTGCGATTAATCAAAGCATGAATGGGAAAGAAACGCGCCGGTTCTTTCTCGCTCGGATACGTAAATGGGCGCACCGCTGCCTGCCTCGTTTAGAAAAGGTAAAATAAGCAGCTTTACTGCGATAGGCAATCCGTGGTTGCAGCGTTTTTGCCTCGCTTCTTGCGAAGAATGGAATTAAAACTCGATTCCTAGCGTTCATTTTTCAGCTATTTTTCAGACTCTCCGTTGTTGTACCGTAATTGAAATACGTGTAAGTTTGCGAGTTTTGAGTCTCGACTTGGATAAAAGGTTTACCTGGTCTGTAAATGGGGAAAAAACTTCAAAACCACGGGTGGAGGTCATTTGGGCTTAGTGGCAAAATAAATCGTTCCCTTTGTGCTAGGTCGAGCGAAGTTTTCCTGTAGCCAGTGGTACTCACTGCGATATTGCTTGGGAAAAGTATCCTTGATTTTCTCTTCCTATTTGTGAAAATCAGCGTTGCGTACCTGCAAAGAAGGAAATACGGGATTAGAAACAGAAAATTATGCTCAACTTCTAATTGTTTCCGTTGTAAAAATATTTACATTGAACAACTTATTGCATTGCATTCAATTCAATATAATTCATGGCCATCAGTCAAGCTTCACCATACAGGCAGTATTATTTCGCTGAATTCTCATCCTTCCCAGGATATGTTAAAATTTGATAGAATAGAGTCAAATTAAATATGATACAATTAATAGTAGCGGGCTTAACTTGGTGGAAATCCACAATCGCAGGAATACCCTCCAACCTTCCTACCTTCTGCTATAAATACAAAAAAATATAATTAATAGTAGCGGGCGTAACTTGGTGGAAATCCATAATGGTAGGAATAAAAGTAATAATAACTTTGCTATTTCCATATGGTAATTTATTGACAATGGTGTCCTTGCCAATGTTACGCTGTAACGAAATCTTGGTCGATCTCAATAAATTACCATGTGGAAATAGCAAAGTTATTATTACTTCTATTCCTACAATAAATATGATTTGTTGATTACAACTCTACTTTCAACAAACATTTCATATTCATTGCAAAAAAGCCGTGATTAAAGTATAGAAATAATACGAAACGTTGGTCATAAATTTTATATTTAATTTTTTAAGACCTACACTCCAAGACACTGATCAACGTTAAAAATTGAGTTCAAGGGAAATGAAAAAACTAAATATTTATCCTTACTTACCCAAATAGCTCTTCTATATTCCTCTCTGTCTATACTTATTTCTAATACATCAAATCATCACCCACGCTTGATTCTCCGAGTGATAATAAGCTTGCATTTTATTTTTAGTTCATTTTATACTGTTAATGGAAAAAAACGTATTTTGTTTTTTATTTTTATTTTAGACCACCAGTGAGGATTAAAGAAATTTTTTCCTCTCCGAAGCGGATTTAGCAACATTTTCAATTATCATTAAATGATTTTGATACATTACTGTGTATATTTGATCACATAATCCCGCTGCTATTTGCTCTGATGCTCAGTGAATCTCATCATGAGAGTGCAAAGATGGAGCATCTCTGACCAGATAAGGGGAGAAAATTCCTGTTCCGTTGAGCTCAAATTTAATACTCTGCTTCATTTCCGCTGGACCCGATTCGATCACTGAGTTGACGTATCAGAAATCATATTTAGAGGACAGTATGCCTTTGCCCTCCCGGGATAAATTCTTTTTCTGCGGAGGGGAAAATCCTTCGTAAAAGTAATTTGAGAATCAAGGTAAGGGGCTGGAATGTGCTCTCCCGTTTTTAGTGCATCTAGGATATTGAACAAGAACCCTTTGAGCTTTAAAAATAGCATAAAGTATGTCTATTACCCTCTTTACATATTCTTGTTCTTAAATCAGTTCCTTTCCATTAAATACTACCGGCCTCGGTGGCGACGGAGTTAAGTCCTCGCCAAACCGAATGTCGTAGGTTCGAGTCCCTCCTGTTTATGTTTCCTCTATCTAGGGCAGGGATGATGCTGTACGTTTAATTATTAAATTTTATGAAATACCATCGAATGCTATATTTTCGGTGGTGAGGAAATTAATAAAAAATGATAATAATGGAGCCATACAAATATCCCTGTATAGTTCCTATTACGGTGGAATTTACTTTCACTTGCTTTAATCCGAATGATGAAGTTAAAATATAAGTATTTTCGTCAAAAATATTTATTGGTTAACCTTTTTCTTCGCATTAAAGGATTTACTTTAAATTGTAGATATGTTTCATTTTCTCAAAAGAACTAGATAATTTATTTGTGACCAAGTGACCGCAGTAGCAAATTTAGCACATGTTCTACTGTGTCTTGCTCCAAATCATCATCATCTTTAGTCAAAAATTCTAAGATTGGTTTGACAAAGCTCTCCAATCTATTTTCCTATCAGCTAATCTTGTCACTCCTACGTATTTCTTGGCATATAACTGCTCCTCGACGATTGTCTTCATCAGGTCATCATGTCTATGGCTCATTAGATTGTTTCCTCTTCTTGTCAAGGTTTTCATGAGTCTACTCTTCTCTCCCACTCATTTTAAGGACTTCTTCATTACTTTCTGGGTCTATCCATTTGATCCTCATCATTCTTGTATAGCAACAAATTTCGAATGTCTCTACGCTTGATTTCTCCGCTGCAGTCATTCTAATCCACACACGTGGACGAATACCCAAAAAATGGGGAGATCATCAAGCCAACGCCATAGAAACCTTGCAGCTCGCAATGCCACACAGGTCACCTCTATTCTTCCTTTTCGTGATTAGTGTTGTAATATCCGATGCGAAACGAAGGTTTAGCGGGTCATGAGGCTGGAGTAGATGCACCGTACCTACTGTACTTCCCAATATCACACGTACGAGCGCCTCTTAGAATGCATGCCAATATTTCCTTTCACTTTCTCTTTTTTTCTTGCTCTCCACTCACCCAATCAGTCCTATCTCCCCGTACTCTCCTGATGCCGCAGCTCCACCCTCATCACCCGGGATCCTACATCAATTACCCCCACCTCCTTCCCCCTCCACTGCTATCGTCTCTCTCTATACCCCTTCCTGATCCCCTGCCCTCAAGCTAGCAGTCGCTGCCACCTTCGTACCCTCACACTTCATTCCATGCCCGAACCCTGCCGCTGTCCTTCTCCATCCTCAACACATCGATCTTGGATACCTTCCATCCGAATAAACCAGCAATCCTCACCCCCTCTGATGCCGAAAAAATTTCGAGCACCCCCTATCCAATGGTCCCCTGTCCCCAATGAGGATCCACGACCACTCTCCTGTCTCGTAGTGACCCTGGTAAATAATTTTAACCTCCCTCTGTTTTTTTCAGTGCATCACTTCCCTTTTCGATTCGTGATCATTAGTTATGAATGCGATATTTTCCAGTTTTTGGCCTCGAATAACGATGCCGACTCTACATCGCGTAAGACAGTCAATGTTTCATAGTGTACCTCGCGTCGTATCACAGACTCAAGGTTTTTTTTTTTTACATATCCCGGAGAGTCCCCTACCTACTCACTGTAATGATAACTTCTCCCACAAAATTATTATTTAGTGTACCGAAATGAAAGGTAGTTGAACTTTTCCACAATAAATTAATTCGTACGACGCGTTTCGGCTCACTGGGCCATCATCTGGTACAAGATCTTGAACGAATTAAATTATTGTGGAAAAGAGCAACTACCTTTCATTTGAATATGTCGAACTTCCACTATGTAGCGCCTAAATCAGTTGAAATTTTTATTTATTGAATGCAGCATTACGAGTGTTGAAAATTTAATTTAGTTTTTATTTACGAATGTTGAAAAGCAACTCCGGTAAATACTTTTCATCCCTACCCTGTTTTTTGAGTGTATCACCTCCATTTTCGAATCGTGATTGGTAGTTATGGATACGACATTTTCCATTTTTCAGTATCAATGAACAATATCGACTCTACATCGCGTAAGACAGTCCGCATTTTATTGTGTACCTCGTGTCTTGTCTCCTGTCTGGGAGTATCCAACCCATTCACTGTAGTGATAAATTCTTCCACAAAACTATTATTTAGTGAATGCAATATTGCGTGCATTGAAAATGTCCGCTTTCCTAAAAGATGTCATCCTCCTGCCTCCATGATAGCGTCCCTGCTCATATGCTTTGGGCTGTTTCAGAGCGATACAGGATGTTATACGTATTGATTCGATTACCCGCTAATTCTGCAGAAATGATTGAAGTGGGTGAAAGAAATGGCCGTCTTGAACAGATACGGAAAGAAAATTCCTCATGCAGCAACGACATCATAAAAAACTAAAAAGTATCAAGGTGTATCATCAAATATCTGTATTTTTCTAGATTGACATTGCGTGATGTAAGGTATGGGGGTTCTATGGCAATGTAGTTTAAAAATGGTGCGCTTTCGACGTAGATATCATTGGTAATTTTGGTTCGCACTGGCATCAACTGTCCATGGTTAAAATTTCGTGGCATTACTTTTCTCCACTCTGTACAGCTCACCTGGTGAAATCGAATGGCATAGCGTCAAGGGCGTACCCAGGATAAAAACTCGAGGGGGGCAAGTCATTAAAGTTGTAGCACAGAGAAGGTTAAGGAAACCAAATTTTCAAAAACAAAATAACAGACCTTTATTATTTTTTAAAATTATTTATTTGAAAAAAATATATTTATATTACACATTTTATACCTTTATCACTTTTCTTGGATTTAAAGAAAATTTGCTGAAAACTTTCGTTTTGATATAAATTTACTTTTGCTACTCGGAGTGGGAAGTTACCCCCTGCTACCCCCTGCTACCCCCTGCTGGGCACGCCCATGCATAGCAATGCTACGTAACCCGGGGAATCAACTCCGAAATGCGATACTTCCGCCTTATCGCAAATCACAGTCGGTTCATCACCAGAGCGTACAGCACCTTTTCCCAGCGGCGATCGCACCTAAAACTCATCTCCTATTTTTCCCAACCCACCCCTATGGGATCCACACCCCATATTCACCCCCTGTCACTGCTCTTTCAGTCATCCCCACCCTCGGCGGTCCCATCACACATCAACCGGGGAGAGAGTACAGCCGGAAAACACGTACGGATATCCCATATTTAAAGTTGTGCGGTGGCATAATCGCATCAACAGGCTTTTCGGTTTTTATTTTTTGGCACGGGCTTTTGAGGGGCAGGGAGGGTAGTTAGTTTGCTTCGCATCATGGCCGCTGTCGTCTCCCCAGTCCATTGCACTTCATCGCAAAGTCTTCATCATTCTCCCCTCCGACTCCCGCACTTCCCCAATCATTATATCTTTCTCCCTCCATCACAGACTACGCAAACTCAATCAGATGTCCTCTTTACAAGCCATGCGCCGAACTCATGCCCCTCTGATCCATCCTAGCTTCCCCAATGTCCCCCCGACGTTCCCAGACCCCTCCCGTTCCATTAACCAAATTTCATTGCATACTCATATTCCGCTATTTCTCCCATCCCTACCACCGTCTCTCGTCTCCTCAACTGCTCGTGTAAACGCGTCCACGCCCTCTCGCCCAGCACTTTCTGGTTCCATGGCCAGCAGTGGTCCTAAACATGTTAGCCATGTCCGAATAGACGATTACGTCCCGGATAAGTGAGCTCCATTGGAGAGTTATTGATTGTACGGTAGGTTTGGTTTCTATTGTCGGTGAGATGACAGTAGGCTGAGTGGCAAGTTAGTAAAAATGCGCATTCCTCCATCTATCTATATAAAACCCGCTTCCAACCACTGGCTAATGCAAGTTTGAACTGTTTGGGCTGAATGAAACGAGATAAGAGAAAAAGTTATAGAATTGAACCCCCGTAAAAACGTCTGAAACCCTAGGAAAAACAATAAGTTGTCTATGTATTACAGTATTGCCAACTGTGTCTATGCCTTTACTTATTGGGGACTTTCGGGGTAAAAAAAAAACGATTTTCCGATCGTGATGCATCGAGAAACCAATTTTCAGACAGCAATACTAAAATATGGATGAAACTCATACATATCCCCGTAATACAGCTAGCATATACAGAATAATAGCCAATATTCCTTCTCTTGCACAGAAGGCTTGAAGGCTTAAAAAAATACCTACATTTTCGGGAAAATTTAAAGCTTTTTTCCAGAAAATACTTTCCAGTACCTGGACGCTTGATTTCTCTAATTTTATGTTTGAACGCTAAGGATACGCTGGTGTAGTATTACCATGACAGATTTCCACGTTAATATTTGGAGGTAGAATGTTAGACCGTCATATATAGTGTCGAGATATTGTCGGCTTCATTTTATCTTGTCATACGCTTGGAGTATTGGGAGAAGTCCTTGTTTTCTTCAAAGATCTTATGACGCATCCAGTCAGTGTAAAATAAAATCATTTCCACGCTTGCGTTATTTGGACAGAGATGGATCCAATCTTCGCCAAATCTCATCCACGCGCTGCGGGTGAAGCACTCACTTTTTTTTCGCCACTCGTCTACCCCATCCGTGGCGACTGAAATAAAGTGTACATTTCCCTCGCAACATTTCGCTATAGCTTCCCTAAACCGCACAATTCCACCCTCATCGAATTCCCTCGCACTCCTCAACCACTCTTAGGCTTTAGTCTTCTGGGTTTTCAGAGAGACCCCCCTGCCACAGACTATCTTTCTCCCTCCGCCCTCAATTTCCCCATTGCCCCCTCCCTCCCTTACATTCTATCCGCGTACCCTATACGCTCCCCCTTTTCCCCTCGTCCCCCCCATTCTTCCGTGTAACACCCCCTCTTTCCACACCGACTCTATCTCATTTTCTCTCTCAAAAGCATCCTTCTCCAGGATCTTTCTCGACCCCTCCTGCACCACTCACTGCGGAAGCTTACTAGATAGTACTGTGGGTGGCATATCTTCCTAAGGGAGTGAATAGGTGTCAGAACGGTGTAGATTGTGCTTTAATAACCAGTGTTACATGGAAAGATGGTATATTTAATCTATTTGTAATATTTACGAAAATAATTGCATCCTTATCTCCCGTTATCTATCCCGTAGGCTAAGGAGCAATCGGTGGAATATCTTCCCTAGGGTACGAATACGTATCAGAACAGTTTAATTATACTTTAAGAATTAGTGTTACAAGGTAGCATGATATATCTAAACTATTTTTAATATTTACGAACATATTTGTATCCTTATCTCCCATTACATTGTGCCGTCGGTGGCATATCTTTCTGGAGTGAGAATACATGTCAGAGCAATGTAGATTATACTTTAATAATCAGTGTTACATGGAGGAATTACATATTTTACCTGTATTTAAATAATTACAAAAATAATTGCATCCTTATTTGCACTACATGTTTTTATTTGTTAACGGCTGAAATTCTAACACCCCGCCACACGCTTATTAAGGCGGCTTTTGGGTAATATGTACATGTAGATGAGCTTTTACCAACCTCTTCCTGTGTTTCTCTCTCCTCTCTCTCTTTCGCATTCACGCTATCCTATCATGTACACCGAGAAGAGATCCCTTCCGAAACCATCCCTCCTCCACACCTTATAAGACACTTACTTCGACATCTCCCATGCTTTGTCCCTACCTTTATGGCACTCAAGCCCCCATAAATTTATTTTTCCCCTCCCTCCCCCATCCCAATATCTCTTGAGTTAATTCCTCGCTTAATTCACCCCCTTTCTTCTCTTACCACCCCACCACCTACACCCCTCTCTCTCTCGATCACTTTGTCTCCTCTTTCCCTCAAAGGCCACCGAAGGGTTGTTTTATCGGGTGAACGTAGAACTCATCTCAAGCTCTGCAACGTGCATTTGGTGGTATGTCTTGCGAATGCGCGAATTCGTTCATCACTGTGTGGATTATACCTATTTATTAAGAATGATTTTGTCCTGCCTCGGTGTATAATACTGGTGAAATCTCATCAGGTTTTCCACCGGGTGAGTTGTATGAAGGCTTACAAGCAACTCACCTAGTGTAAAACCCGATAAAATTTCACCCGTACCTATTTTTATATGGAATCGCGTAATGTTTTATTTACTTTTGATGCTAATGAATGCAATCCTTTTCTGGAATACCTCCGTAATTTTATCTATTTAAAGTTATTTATTATAATTGTAAAAATTACATTACTTTCGTCTGGTCTAAAGAATTTCGCTTTTGCTTACTTATTACGAGTAAGAAAACTTATTTGTTTTGAGTGTACGAATTTGTGTTCGAATTTTGTGGATTATGCCGATTTCCTGTGTCGGAGCGCATTCTATTTTATTTACTTTTGATGCTAATGATTGTAATTTCATTCTGTTTTGAAACAGCTCTGTAATTATTTTTTATCAATGTAAATCATTGTTAGAGTAAAAGTTATTATTCCTTCGTATGATTTCAGAATTGCGTTCTGCGTTCTTAATACGAGTAGGGAAACTCGTATTCCCACGAACTTTGTTCATTAAACGATAAATTAGTCGAGATCAATACCATAGAGTAAGTATATTATATGTCAATACTAATGGTTAGTTTCTTGCCGTACCATACTTCCTGAGATTATAGTCAGGTCTAAGCCTTTAATTACTGTATATATTAACCGTTATAAGTGTTACTGCTCCACAAAGATGAATATAATGTTTCCCAGCAATGACTCTTGCGTTTTTCAAGATAAAATATTTAAATTTTCGCGATGGCCTCGCTTCTTAGTTGCCTATAATATTCGACTTAACTGTTGTCGGAGAAAGGACATTTACATCCTTGCCTAACTGATGAATTTATTGGTTTCATTACGATTCATTTTAATCGGGTCAACATATCAGCATGAGTGTAATATCACGTGATAAATTCTTTGTCATTCTGTAAGAATTCAGTTGATTAATTCGCCTGCGCTTGAGCTAAATGTTCTCTCCGCCCTCGGGATAGTTTCTCGCGGTAGTTAGAGGTTCTCGTCTGAGGACGGCGGTCGAGTGAAGCACCTACTGCAGCAATTTGATCTCATCCGCAGCCGACCGCAATGGAGAGAGAGAGAACGACGCGACGACGGTTAGCCGTAGTTCGGAGAAATGCGCACTTTCTGTCTTCATCTCGGACTCTCTTGCGGGTACCTCTCTGGACCACCTTGGTTGGCCCTTCCGTTTCCAAATTAGGGCTTTTACATCTCACATTTCTTCTTCCTCTGTTCATTCCTTCGGGTGTGTTCGTACTTCAATTCTCTTGGCTCTTACTACCTCTTCACTTGGTGTTGCCTGAGTTAGTAAATTATGGTGATTGGAAGCCATTCGAAACACGAGAAGTAAAGTTTTTGAAATTAAAATTATGTGGGCAGCATGGTATCTTCATGTGTCTATTATTTATGTATTATCCGGCAAATATAGTTATTTATATATAACAATAATATTTATGTATACATATATAATTTTGCCGGCCTCGGTGGCGGAGGGGTAAAGTCCTCGCCTGCCAATCCGTAGGACGCGGGTTCGAATCCCGCCTGGGTAGGTGGCCCCTATCCAGGGCATGGATGTTTGTGATGTTATATTGTTAATGTTGAAACACCCGTTCTAAAGGCCGTTCTGAACTGTTTACGGGGAAGTGGGATATAAATAAAAAATAAATAAAATAAATAATACAGAGGATGTCTGTTTTTCTGTCCGCTACGCATTTTCATGCGGCTGCGCGGATTGCATCCAAAATTAATACGTAGGTGCATCTAATGCTCTCAAAGACTATAGTGTTACTTCTGGTTATGTCCGACGCGTCCTTTGCGTTGTTTTCTCGTTATCGTTTATTACATCTCTGTGGCAGCGATAGAGAATACAATTCCCGTTTTCATTAAAATTAGCTGACAACGATTTTCATTGTACAAATATATAAATATAGTGACGTACTGAGTAATCTCTACTCCGTTCTTATGAAATGCGGTATCATTGTCATCCTTTGTTATTCGTCATCATCCTAAGTCAACAATCCTAATATTGGATAGACGCAGCTCTCCGTTTCGCTCTACTATCCGCCGGGATAGCGACGTAAAAATGGTTTAGGTAAATGCATCTTCTTGCAAATCTTACCCGCAATCAATCTCGCTCAAGTGAGTTGAGGTGAAGTTAGTTTGTAAACTTCAAACTCTCTTCTCAAGCTCAACTTGAGTCTGAGATCTGAACCACACAAGGTAAAGTGAGGATTCAAAAATGAGTCAGGTTCTAGAATACTGCCCCTAGTACCTCTTAGTACCTTTGCCAATTGGATAACGTATATTAGATTTTGTGAAATCAAAGTTAAGTGGACTGCAAGATATCTGTGTGCATCATTTATAAATCCTGACATTGGTTTGACGCTGAAATCCACTCAATTCCCACGCATCCCGTTCCGCGTATACCATGCGAATCAAGGGCGTACCCAGGATCAAAATTAGAGGGGGCAAGCCATGGTTGTTCAAGTTGTAGGTAAGATTTAAGCATGGAAAAAGTGAATGAAATCAACATTTTAAGGAAACTGTAACATCTCTTTATTAGTTTTAAAAATTATTCGCTTGAAAACAAATTATTTTCCTTTAAGACATTTGCGATTTTTGCTTCTAAGGGGGGGGGGGCAGCTGCCCCCCTCCTGCCCCTCGCTGGGTACGCCCATGATGCGAATTTGCGATGTATCGCGAATATCGCAGTCGATGTTGCTCGAAGCCATCTCACTGCGTAGTCGTCTTCGTTCACCCCTCTCCTCGATACAACTCCCCCGCAACTGACGCGTGGCGAATTCCCCTCACCCCAATCCCCTCTTTCTTACTCTCCGCAGCTTCTATAACCCCTCCCCTCCGTCCCCCACCCACCTGGAACCTCCACACGCACCTCCCCTCCCCTCTTCCCTCTCGTCGCCCCTGTGGTTACCGTCGCTAGCTAAACTAATTCACGTGGAGGGGATCTGGGGGGGGGGGGGGGGGTTTGCTGAGCCACGCGGAGAGGAAGGGAAGATTCCTGGATAAATGGCTTGGGTCTGAGGAAGGGGTGTGGGAGTTGGTTGGTGCGGTAGGGGATGCTGGAGAGAGAGAAAGATAGTGCGCGACCTGTGCAAGATGTTATGGGGAAGGCCCTGGGACGAGTGTGAAAGGAGACATTACTGTCATGCGCCCAAAATACGCAGCGAACACAAAAGGAGTCCACCCGAGTTTCTCACTCACACGTGGTATGCCTGCTGCTCTTGCTATCCCCATCGAAGGGTGTCGACATATGAAGATACAAACCAGAATGCAGTAGAAAATCCAATTAAGAGGTCATTAAGGGAGGGGAACCCAATTCTGTACATTCGCCTCAAATTGCGAATAAAAAGGATTGTGGCAGGGGATTGATTCATTGTTAAAGGAGATAGACATAGGATTTCATGTCCTCTCTATTTCGTGCCAGCTGGGAAGATTTATTCTTGGAAACAAATGTAGCTTTGCTGATTACGAAGCAGTACCCTATAGAAGCACGTTGATGCACCGGTGATGAATGACCATCAACTCATTTTTATACGTGTTTTTAAATATGAGGGGGTGAGAAGCCAAGGGGTACATGTATTTTTTTCCTCAACAGAGTTAGGTATAGTTAATTGTTAGAAAAAATTCAAAAACTTGGTTTCGATACGAGTGAGTCTCAGTTCTGTGTTGACATCGACTGGAAAATCAAATGCCTTACTAAATATCTAATCAATCTCGTTTGTTTTCTATACCTATTTGTGTACTTAACTCTGTACAGAAATAAGAAATCACTTGTATCCCTTGGCTTCCAACCCACTCGTATGTTATCTTCGTTTCATTTTATGAAGTTCATTTCTGGTTTGTTGTAGTTGATTTTTTTTCTTTAGTGCTTTGGCTGAGTTAGCACCTTGGAGACAGGTACATACACAAAGGATTGTTTTACCAGAAGCCATATTGAGAAAGTAGGAATAAAGAAAACACAGAGCTTCAAGTGATTTTGAAGTTATTATAATCACTTTGGTACGTTAACGTATTCAGGAAGGTGCCTACCTCGTTGTGAGTTGTAGATAGGTAAATAGTCCGAAGAACAGGTAATGAATAAAAGAATAGTGGTGAAAGATATTCAGATATAGAAAAAAAATTATTCGGTGGGTTAAGATAAAATTGGATGTGTCAATCGATAATACAATCAATCTTTGAGCAAAATATGTTTCCAGGAGGGGATGAAAAGTTAGCGGAAAAACAAGTACACACATCCTGTGAAAGGGTTCATCGATGAAAAATGTTATTCTATATTTATTTATAATACTCTACTATTTTCTAGGTTTTATAACACATTATTTACTCATTTCATAGCTCTAAAGTAAACGCGTTGGATACGAAAGTAAATAATATTCGTATTGAAGATGAAAGAAACCTATCTTACAGACACCAATATTAGCATCGTTATCAATCTGAAGACACATTAAAACTTAGTCACCAAAGAGCCTTCTTCAATAATAATCAGTATGACTTCATTGAATGGTAGTTCGAATTTAATGTCGATGCCAATATAGTTTTTAGGTTTGTTATGTAAGAAAAGAGTAACGTTCAATTTGTAGAATGGAATTTTATGGGCATGGAAATGTGAATGAATACGTAAGTAAGGAAGACTCTTGCAGAAAGGCTCCTGAAAGAAGCGCAGAGTGACAAAGCAAGATATTATTTTCTAAGAATCTGAAGTCCATTTGACATTGTGTTCAACTGCAATTTTGTAATAATAAATTGCCTCGGAAGTGTTCAGCAAGTCCAGTATAAAACATCAGCTTGGTACCATCCACATGTACATAACATGTTTCGCAATTTTCAGACGTAATCAATTAAATAATATTCAAGCATAAAATATTTCCAGTATTTATGAAAAGCTAATCACGTCGTATCGGAAACATTATTTCATTCCTTAGTGCTGGGAAAAATATTTTGAGTAGATTTATAGCGGGAAGGGAAACTAGAATCTGGTACATCGCGTAAAGAAATATTGCCGGAGAGTTGCTGAGGAGGGCCGTGAACTTGGTTGCAAAAGACGGTGAGCTCCTCCGAAGGATGAAAAGGAAGGAGGAATTGGATTGGGAGACGTGGGTGGGGGAGAATGGAGGGTTTGAAGAGGGGAGGGTGGTGCGGGGGTGGCATGGGGGAGGAGACGGCGGAATATCAAGGATGCAACTCCCGTGCGAGCGGGAGGTGGACTGGATGAGTCATCCGAACCCTAAGCCAACCCTCGGCGCCCCTCCGCTATCCAACCCCAAGCCACTGGCGCAAGCAAACTCCTCGATTCTCTTCAGTCGGGGTTCGGTGTTAGGCATATGTAGTGGAACCTTTCCTTACGGACATCTTTCCTTTACGGACAACATTTTTAGCTTTTTCAGATATATATTCAAATGCAGTGAAGACTTCTCGGGTCTTGCACCGGGTAAGGTCCTCCATGTCCCTGTCTCCTTCCAACGTTTCGGCAAGCAACTCGCCCATCGTCTTCAGGGATTCAGGAATGAATGGATTGGATTTTTTCAACTACTTAGATGTGTGTCTTGAATGTGTTTAGAATGGATGGTTAAAATATTTTTGTGCAAACAATGGTTTTTAAAAAGCACGGTCGATTTTTTCAAATAATCAATTTTTGATTAAAATTTCGAGTTTTGTTGAAAATTCGATCTTTGTTATTCGATTAAAATTCGGATACTCGAAAATTGGATTTCCCTCAACATTTTTCCAACACTATGTAGGTAAGCCTTCTTTTCCCGGGCCAAAATCCACACAACTACTGGGAGGGCGATATCTACCCGGGCCGGATTGAGTTGTGTAGATATTGAGTTGTATAGGTCAACATAGGTGTAAGATCAATTTAAATAGGTGTATATTTTATGATATTCCTTGGAGTTTAGGTCAATGTAAAACAAGTTATAGCCAACGTTTCGATTTATTTAAAATCATCCTCAGGGCTATGAAAGAGAGAACATGAACAATATAAAATACAAAGATGACAACGATATACAATATTTTTACATATAAATGTTACGATCGCGTTTTTTATACAGTAATATAATTTAAAGTATACACATATATATATTAGAACAGAATAGAATATCCACAAAAAACTTTGACATAGGTACCTCTTAACTTTGTACATATTTATTGATGTTGTGTTACTAGGGTATTGCCACACCTAGTTACCATTAATTTTGATTTAAAAAAAATGAATTAATTAATGTTGATTTAAAAAAAATGAAAATTAATGGTAACTAGGTGTGGCAATACCTTAGTAACACAACATCAATAAATATGTACAAAGTTAAGAGGTATGTCAAACTTTTTAACGAAACCAATATGTTTCATGATCACTTCTTGTTCCATCGTGTCGTCTGCGTTGATTGCAAAACTCGAGAAAATCTCGTAGGAAGGCGAACTTGGTGCGAAGTAGATTCGGTCG